>NW_025829058.1:0-1169 GCF_002878395.1 Capsicum annuum | reverse complement strand
ATAATTTGTACCTATATTATGAGACAATGTAGCACATAGATGTATATATGGATAAGCACTTGGGAATGTACTGAGTATATCGGGGTGAATGCACATGTATAAAATAGTATCAACCTTCTTCAGTCAAATTATGGATGCAATATGGGATGACTCACATAGCTTGAACAAGTATCAAATATAAAGCTCATAAATCATGTAAGATAAGGCACATAACACAAATCTCGTGAGTCATCATTCTTTAACCTTAAAATTAGAAATCTTCTTTTATTCTCAATACTCAAGCCCAAAGGGGCTTTAAGAAATATGATCAACTCATGCATATGCCTCAAGGACAGTAAAACTTCATTAGTGCTCAAGATCTAATAACTCTTTTTAAACTCAAATACTTGGAATTTGGAATCATATCACTTTGAAACGTACTTGAAGGCATTTCATTCACTTTAGGAAAATATCTCATTTCAAGCTTTAAGGAAATCATTCAATCTCAAAAGGAAAATACTCTAGTTTAGATAAAATAACTCATCTCAAGGTTTCATGGGAAAATACCAAATCAAGGAAAAACACTTCCTTTTGAAGAGATAATTCATATCAAGGGAATACATTAGATAGGAAATCTTTTTACAACCTCATTAGCAGGAAAACAGCTCACAGAAGGGAAAACACTTTAGTTTCCAAGGAAGTAGCTAAACTTAAGTTTGAATGGCAAGAGAGGTTCTCGTAACTGACATAAACCATGTGAGCTACATGAAGTCCAACGTTTTTTCCTCCTAAGAAAGAGACCCCATGTTGGGGAGGAGCGTCATACTCTTGATAGGGATTAAGCCTAGGTCTAGTGATCCATAAATAAAACTCGGCCTCGAACCCAATCATAATCATCATAATCTCAGCCTCAGGCCCAACCTATGGTGGCACGTAATTTTGGGGTAAAAAACCATAGTGACTTACCCGTTCGGTGCTAAATACTACTCTCTTTAGATTATCTGCGCTCATCTTATAAAAATCCTCTTTTAGAATAATCTTATGGTTCACCACGAACCCAATAATCAAATCAATAATCTCATATAGTGAAGTGAATTTCAAATCTCTCGGACCATTAGGTCAATTCATTTCTCAATCTTCTAGAAATACTTAAATCATGGGTGCTTAAAGTACAAGAGTTCATTGTAATA
>NW_025829057.1:0-1001 GCF_002878395.1 Capsicum annuum | reverse complement strand
ATTCATTCTTAAAGGTTGTAATGACTCTAAAGACCAATTACCTAAAAGTGATCTGAGTTTCAGGTCCTTATGTGTCTTTCTTATGAGTTGTGATGTCAGGTTATAACTCGTAACAATCCCCGTATAGCCATATCTCGCCAAATTTCTTAATTAACTCATGCAATATTCACTACTGCACACTGAACACATATGTTACCCTATAATTTATTAATTACAAAACATGGGTTGCCTCCCATAAAGCACTTGATTTAATGTCACATCATAACGTGGCTAGGTTAGATAATCAGACTTCACCAACTAGCCCCATGGGTTTTCTCCCATGCAGCGCCAGATTTAAAGTTGTGGCACAACTCAATTGCCTTGGTTAGTTAGACTCATCAAGGTTTAAATCCTTAATTACCTTAACTTCTTCAGCGTTACCCATATAATGTTTACCTTTGACCATTTATATTGAATGAGGCTTCATCATCATGCTTTAATTCTAAATAATTATATGGAAATACTCTCTCTATAATAAAACCCTAGGTTTTGACCCTTAGAAAATTTACTACAAGTCTAGTTTCTAGACCTAATATGACTTATGCAAATGAGCCGTATGATAGTGTACGAATAGTACGGTCCTATCGTATGCTGACTAGTATTGGTTGGTATGATGGATTTTGTTCACTAGAATAGATACGACTTAGGGGTACGAGTCGTATTAGTAGGTATGGATTATTTGGTTCCATAACTTAATCTTATACTTGGTTAATTATTTTGGATCTAAGTATGAGTGGCTCACTATGAGCCATAAGCCCGGGTATGAGTCATACCATGGATAATGTCTAAATTTTCCTTAGGTTTAATCTACCAAGCGTACGGATAAAGGGTATGGATTTTATGCTTCGGATACACCTTTATTGGATGATTCATATGTTGGATAGTATTGGATCCAAAGGTTGAAGTTAGGAAATAAGTGGAGGGTGTGACTCGTAAGGATCAGTCGTACCCCTATGATGGGT
>NW_025829056.1:0-1004 GCF_002878395.1 Capsicum annuum | reverse complement strand
TAAATGTTTGTGATGTTAAGCTAAACATAGTAGAATGTATTAAAATATTTTATAGTTCTATGATGTTAATTATGTTGTGATGAAAATTAAAATTAAAGAGTTATATAAGAAAGAAAAAAAAATCCTTTTTGAAATTAAAATTTTAAAAGGAGGGAGTAATATTTAGAGGTGACAATTGAGTGAGTTGGATTAAATTTGGACGGGTCACAATGAGTTAAGATAATAAACGGGTCAAGACCCAACAAAACTCAATTTTATTTGGGTCAAAATATGTTTGGTCAAATCTCAAACTTAGGCTATTTGTTTTAAAAAGTGCTACACGATATCCTTTTCCCATATAATTATCCCTTATGATACTTTAGAATTGTTATATATGTAATATTGAAGACTCTAAATTGTCATAGTTTTTTTATTTATGTAAATTGTCATATATTTTTTAATTTTTTGTCCAAATTTTTATTTTATAATTTATAATTATTTATCCTGAATGAGAAGATGTTGAAATGGAATGTGATTTTACGTACCTTGACATGAGCAGTATGAAAAGAGAGAAATAGGAGATCTTTTAAAAAGTAAGCTTTTCTTTATCAAGAATTTATCCTTACATGACTTTAAATGGATTTGATTCATAAAAGAAGGATTTTTAAAGACGGATCAAGTATACTATTCAATATAAATACTAGAAATTTATTCTTTTATATATACTTACTATTATCTTTATACGCACGTGCAAAACACGTACACTTGACATGAAACACACATCATCATCAGCTATAAATTTTTGACAAAAAGTAACATGGATAATAATCTAAAGACATTTAACAATCAACCCTTCAAAAGACGCTAGATTTAAAGATTATAAAATTAAAAGAATCGTCTCAAAACAAAGAAAAAACAACCTTTACATACCTTCATTTTTCTTTCGATTATTAAATATCACATTAATTAATATCTATGTATGTATGTATGTATATCTATATCACAGATGATATGAAAGTGAATGT
>NW_025829055.1:0-1134 GCF_002878395.1 Capsicum annuum | reverse complement strand
CAGTATGTTTACGATCTTCATCATATAAAAAAGCAAGAATACGTTTTTGCATCACGAAATTACTATCCATCTAATGACAAGTAACGGTTAAATAATCATTTTTATTTACAGTACGATCAATAGCAGAAGTTAGGGACAATCTACATTGAATATTTTTTAACAATGTTGATAAATAAAAACAATATTGTGAATGAAGTCTAAAAATATCAGACCGACAAGTAGTTCTAGGAATACCGTTAAACATAGGTTATAAATTGCTTGTATATAACGAATAAAAGCATCAGAAGAAGGAAAACTAAAAGGCAACCAACCCACAGCTACCATATTAGCTATTTCTTTCTGGTCCCTCAATTTATTATACTTCTTTGCTACGTGACCGGTTGCTGGGTCCATTATAGTTTGCGTTGGCCCACCAACATCCCCACCACCTTGTGCAATATTTAACTCTCTTTTGTGATCTTCAGCTATATGTCTCATTAACGTACCCATACCCCCTTGCTTGCCACCACTTCTATGCTTATATATTTGTTGACAAATATTGCATTGCACCTCAATATCTGATATACGTTCAAAAAATTGTCATGCAAAATTAGTTCTTTTACGAGGTCTTGGGGCACTGGGAGGACGGGGAGGAAGATTAACCGATTCAGATCTAACGTTAGCATCTCCTACTGTGGGTGTCTCAGCAATATTTTTATTATCTTTGTCAAAATTAACCGCATCTACTTCATTTTCTTCTTCTATACCATAATTTTTCTGAGCTTCTACATAATCCATATCGTGAGCACCTACACCTATTTCTTCCTCAAAAGGTGTACCAAGCGGTATCGAAGGCGAAGGCACACAGGTATATCTACTACTTGAACTACCTCTATCGCTAGTAATTCGCTTTTTAATACCACTACCGCTTCCGGAACAAAAAATTTTAACACCTTTAGTAGAGAGGTTGCTTAATTTATCCATAATATAAATTAAATTAAACTAAAAATATTCAAAATACACAAATATAATATAATTAAATATTAAACAATTAATACAATAAATAAAAATTAAACGTAAGAGATGGAACGACAATACCGAATTTTGGAAGTATCCGAAGGTTGCGACTTTAGAAACTTCCGCTCGTACTTTGTA
>NW_025829054.1:0-1174 GCF_002878395.1 Capsicum annuum | reverse complement strand
CTGTGGATGAAAAGAGGAGCTAAGATGAACTTGGGTACCGAGACCCTTCTGAAAAGCCCTCTAAAAAAGACAAGTAAATTGAGTACCCCTGTCGGAGATAATAGACAAAGGAACTCCATGAAACCTGACTAACTCTCGAAGGTACAGCTTTGCATAGTCCTCATTGGTAAAAGATATATGCACAGGCAAGAAATGCATGCACTTAGTCAACCTATCTACAACGACCCAAATCGAATCATGATGACATCGAGAAGGAGGTAAACCAGTCACAAAATCCATATTTACTTCCTCCCACTTCCAAGTAGGAATACTAAATTCTTGCATCATTCCATCAGGTCTTTGGTATTCTATCTTAACCTGTTCGCAAGTTGTATACTTCTCTACGAATTTTGCTATATCCTTTTTCATACCATTCTACCAATAGACTTTTTGTAAATCGCGGTACATCTTGGTAGCACTGAGATGAATAAAATATCGCGTTCCATGCGCTTCAGCCATAATTCTCTGCCTTAAATCTTCAACATCAGGAACACATAATCTATTCTAAAATCTCAATACACTATCTCTCCCTTGGGAGAAAACCTCCACCTTTTAGTCTTTAACTGACTCCTTCAATCTAACCAAATAAGGGTCCATATCTTGCTTCTCCTTTACTTCCAAAACTAGAGAAGACTAAGAACTACTCTGGACCCAAACATTACCTTCAGCTGAATCAAGATATCTAACTCCCAACCTAGCTAGACATTGCACCTCATGAGCTAACTCTTTCCTATCTTCCTTGACCTGTGCTACACTACCCATGGACGACCTGCTAAGGGCATCTGCCACTACATTGGCTTTGCCCGAGTGATACAACACCTGCATATCATAGTCCTTTAATAATTCTAACCATCGCCTCTGATGAAGATTCAACTCTCTCTGAGTAAATACATTCTGCAAACTCTTGTGATCCGTAAAGACATCAACATGAACAATGTACAAATAGTGTCTTCAAAATTTCAAGGCAAAAACCACAACAGCTAACTCGAGGTCATAGGTCGGGTAGTTCTTCTCATACGGTTTTAACTGTCTGGAGGCATAGGCTATAACCTTACCTTTCTGCATCAACACACAACCCAACCCAACTCTAGAAGCATCACAGTATACCACAAAATCATCTACACCATTTGAAAGG
>NW_025829053.1:0-1038 GCF_002878395.1 Capsicum annuum | reverse complement strand
TAGTGAATGACGAAATGGAAGGTACAATCCTTGCCTTATTCTTTTTAGCTCATATTCACTAGGATTAGTCGTGCTTACATGTGTACCGTATCATCATTCGGAGACGAATGATCCCCAAGGGGGAATAATGTAACACCCCATAGTTTTCTCAACCTAATATGGCTTTATGGTATATATGGAGAGTCGATCTTCTGAAAATTTTTCTAAGAGTCAAGAGGACTTTGTCATATTTTGAGCTCCAAACCTTTGATGATCTTATTTTTGACCTTTCCGACCCCGAAAAGCTAATTTTTAAGTTGTTTCATGATCGGGAATGTTATTAGTACATCTCAAGTAAATTTAAGAATTTTTCAACATCGTTCGAAGGATCTTTGGATATTGAAATAGTGGCCCGATGCAAATTCAGTGCGCCGCATCGACGATAGCATCGATAAAATAGTGAACCGATGCAATCTCAACGCGTCGCATCGGGTAATGCATTGGTGCCAAGTTCGCAAATTATTTTAAATAACCAGCCTTTGGGAGGGAAAATTAGTCTTTTTCCCTCGTCATAACTGTGCCATAACATGAAATTAAGATGTCATTAGGGCAAAATATATCAAAAAACTACTTCTATCTCTGTAATCAAGACCCTAGGTTTTCTACAAAGATCAAGAAACTCATCTTTAGTAGTCAAAAGTATCAAGAACTTAATTAAGATTCAGGCCACACTCTTTCTCCTAAGTAATCTAAGGTACTTAGGGTTTTGCTAAACTACATGGGCTTGTTGAAAACTCATTGAATAAGATTTAAAGTTATAGAAATCGTAAAATTTTAGAAGGGGTTTTGGAATTATATTTTCAGTCTTGCATTATGAGTGCTTTAATGATACTGTTGCTTTGGTCTTGAAGCCTTTCCCTCAAATTTGATTTGTAATCTTATATATGTATATATGAAATTTATATTTGAGGATTTCAATGGAGAGCATAAGCCTATAAACATCCCTCTCTTTTTGTTAAGCTACTTGTTTCTATGTGTGTTATGAAATACTCGATTGCA
>NW_025829052.1:0-1006 GCF_002878395.1 Capsicum annuum | reverse complement strand
TGACTTTCAGTTGTCATTTTTCCTGTCACCACAAGATAGAAAACTTAGTATTTTTCAGAATACTATTTATAAAGTTAAATAACTATAAACTCTTCTTCTTGTTTCTAGTTAACGATGAAGTTTTTATTACTTAGAATCGTCAACCGAGTGAACCTTAACTTGTGATGAAGATTTTATGTCTTCTAATCACTAGTTAAATTCAAGCGGAGTAGAAAGCCTAAGCTTTAATCTCCAAAAACAAGCAATACAGATTCTGTAAGAATTATTCCTTAAGATTGTTATTTTCTACAATACGGGTACGTAGAATCGGTATAACAGAACAACAACTTCAACTCGTGTTCAAGTATGAACAATAACACAATGAAGTTTTAAATACCCTCAACACAAGATCAAAAGGACCTTTCCATGAGATGTATTTATCTTTCAGAAAATAAAGATGAAACAAAAATGTTTAAGGCCAAGTCATCCAAATTTACAGACTTTTCTTAAGGAATAATTCCTCTCACTGTACCCAAGGTTATGGAATCTTCTTCCCAGGATAAAATGTCCTTTCAATTTGACTATAGCGGTACCTCAAATAGGCGAATTCTTCGAACACACTCATGGTTTGAATGATCACACTTAGAGTATTTTTAAGACAAGAAGAATGTTTTGTAATCTAAAAATTTTTGTATTTTCTATGTCATAAACCTGTGGATTAAACCAGGTTTATATAGCCACTAGATGCCCCTTTGAAAAGGTGGAATTGGTTCATAATAGAGATGTATGACTCTTCCTGAAAATGTATGTCTATTCACTTAAAACAATGCAGTATTTTTCTGAAACAGTACACTGGTTCACTGAAACAGTGTGTATTTTCGTTGAAGAGTTGCAACTTTCTGAAACTTTTCAATCTTCTGTAACAGAAGCAACAATATGAAATAGTGCAACCTTTTGTAACAAAAGCAACAATCTAAAATAGTGCAACAGTTTTAAACAGACGTATCAGTTATAAAATACTGTTACT
>NW_025829051.1:0-2542 GCF_002878395.1 Capsicum annuum | reverse complement strand
GAACTACTTAGGTATCCACATAACATTACTTTGAGAGATAGTAGTTTAGACGTCTTAGTAATTTGCCAACTTAATTTTTATTGGAACTACTCTATGACCATTTTTTTAAAAATCTTTTTAGTGAAAACATTTAATTTTTTTCTTCAATCACATTATAATTGTAAAAAAACCAAGAAAATCGAAAAATCGAAAAAACCAAAAAATCCCAACTAAAACCAAAATAAAAAAACCGATTGTATATTGGTTTGATTTGGTTTATAGATTTAGAAAACCGACATTATTGGTTTGGTTAGATTTTAATAAAAAACCGAACCAACCCGACCTATGTACACCCCTACTCATGGTTGAGGTTTTGCATTTTAATTTTTTTTTTTTTTGTTATCTGTCAAATTTAAATATCTATTAGACTTAGTAAATTTAATTAGTACCAAAACTCCATTGTTGATGAAAAGTAAAGAAACCTACAAAAAAGAAAATTGAATCTAATTAGCTATTAAATTTTACGTTTTCTTTTAGTTAATAGTTTTAAAGATTATATATGACTAACAATTGATTCTCCCCTTTTGATTATCTTTATTATGCAATATCATTTTAAGGATTAAATTATGCATTATGAAAAATGTTGACAGGTTAATTACTTGTGATTACTTTATGAATACTTATCCGTGCGTTGACGTTTCAATATTCTTTCATCAACTCTTATGCGACATTCTTTCACCATCACTAATTTTTTTTCTTATTTCTGTATTGTTGTGAAGGTACAATTGAATTGAAAGTTACTCTAGGTGTGTCCTCATGGCTGAGATTTTGCATTTTTTTCTTTGTTTGTCATTTTTCTAAATTAAATATCTATTAAAAATTAAGAAGTAAGAGACTGAGTGAATTTAATTAATACCAAAAATTTAATTATTGACGAAAGTAAAGCAATCTAAAAAAAATTTGAATCTAATTAGGTATTAAATTTTACGTTTTCTTTTAGTTAATATCTTTAAAACTTATATATGAATGACAATGGATTCTCCCCTTTTGATTATCTCTATGATGCAATATCGTTTTAAGAATTAAATTATATACACTTGGACGCCTAAATCTTTTTTACCTTATTAATTTTGCAGTATGAAAAATGATGATTGGTTAGTTACTTGTGATTACTTTATGAATATTTATCTGTGCATTAATATTTTTTACGAAAAGGGGTCAAAAATACCCCTTCACTATCTGAAATGAATCAAAAATACCCCTCGTTAGTTTTTTGGCTCAAAAATACCCCTTCGTTAAATATTTGGCTCAAAAATACCCCTCTCCTTAACGAAATTCCACCAAGCATGCCACCTAGGTAAAAAAAGCCATGTGGCTATGCCACATCACCATTCACATGTAAAATTTTATTTTTCAGAAAAAGGTCAAAAATACCCCCGAACTATCTGAAATGGATCAAAAATACCCCTCGTTAGTTTTTTGGCTCAAAAATATCCCCCGTCAAATATTTGGCTAAAATATACCCCTTCCCTTAACAGAATTCCACCAAGCATGCCACCTAGGTAAAAAAAGCCACGTGACTATGCCATGTCACCATCTACATGTAAAATTTTATTTTTTAATTATATGACATTCCTTTTTTCTTGATGAAAAAATTAAATAAAAAGATTATATTTAGTGATGTTGATTTATTTTTTCTGGACTCAATGAATGTTGATAGTTTTTCTAATATTATGTTTAATCATCAAGTATTCTTAGAATTTTTAAAAATTCTACTTTCAGAAAAGTAAATGACATTTAATATATTTTAATCATTAGAAAAATATGGATATAATCTTTTTTAATAATCTAAGTGAAAAGTTTATCATATAATGAAAAAAATTGAATAATTTGTACTTCTTTAACAAAGTTTATTTAGTACCTTCCCAATGTCGAGAAATCCCAAAAATGTTAAACTAAATCCAGTAAAAACACTGATTTATTTCATTTTATTTAAATATTTTTAGAAATTTTTAATTTTGCTGATCATATTTTTTTTCCAGATCGATAAAACTGCTTTGAAAAAAAATAAAAAATAAAAATAAAAATAAAGAAGAAAGGAATGTCATATAATTAAAAAATAATATTTTACATGTGGATGGTGACGTGGCATATCCATGTGATTTTTTTTTATCTAGGTGGCATGCTTGGTGGAATTTGAGCCTAGGGTCTATTAGAAACAACCTCTCTACTTCTTCGGAGGTAGCGGTATGGACTGCGTATATTTTACCCTCCCCAGACCCCACTTTGTGGGAACACACTGAGTTTTTTGTTGTTGTTGTTGTTGTTGTTGTGGCATGCTTGGTGAAATTTCGTTAAGGGGAGGGGTATTTTTTAGCCAAATATTTAACGGAGGGGTATTTTTGAGCGAAAAAACTAACGAGGGCTATTTTTGATCCATTTCAGATAGTTCAGGGGTATTTTTGACCCTTTTCCAAAAAATAAAATTTTACACGAGGATAGTGATGTGGCATAGCCACGCGACTTTTTTTACCTATGTCACGCCCCAAAATTCCATCGGGCC
>NW_025829050.1:0-1808 GCF_002878395.1 Capsicum annuum | reverse complement strand
AACCTGTATATAATGACCCAAATAGAATCATGATGACAACGAGAGAGGTAAACCGGTCACAAAATCTATATTCACCTCTTCCCACTTCCAAGTAGGAATGTTAAATTCTTGCATCACACCATCGGATCTCTGGTGCTCTATCTTTACCTGATGGCAAGTTGCACACTTCTCTACAAACTTTTCTATATCCTTCTTCATACCATTCCACCAATAAATTTCCCATAAATTGCGGTACATCTTGGTAGCACCGGGATGAATAGAATACCGCGCACCATGTGCCTCAGTCATAATTCTCTGCCTCAGATCATCAACATCAGGCACATAAAATCTATTCTAAAATCTCAATACATAATCTCCCCCTTGGGAGAAAACCTCCACCTTTTGGTCTTTAACTGATTCTTTCAGTTCGACGAAACGAGAATCTGTACCCTACTTTTCCTTCACTTTTGAAACTAGGGAAGGTTCGGAACTACTTTAGTCCCAAACATTACCCTCAACTGAGTCAAGCAATCTAACACCTAACCTAGCTAAACGATGCACTTCACGGGCTAAGTCCCTCATATTTTCCTTAACATGTGCTACACTACCCATGGACGATCTGCTAAGGGCATCTGCCACTACATTGGCCTTGCCCGAATGGTACAACACACTCATATCATAGTACTTCAGTAATTCTAACCATCGCTTCTGTCAAAGATTTAACTCTCTCTAACTGAACATATACTGTAAACTCTTGTGATCCGTAAAGACATCAACATGAACACTGTACAAATAGTGTCTCCAGATTTTCAAAGGAAAAACCACTGCAGCTAACTCGAGGTCATGGGATAGATAGTTCTTTTCATATGGTTTCAACTGCCTGGAGGCATAGGCTATAACCTTACCCTTCTGCATCAACACGCAACCCAAACCAACTCTGGAAGCATCACAATATACCACAAAATCATCTACACCATTAGGCAGGTCATTACAGGGGCTAAAGTGAGTCGAGTCTTCAACTCCTGAAAAATCCTCTTGTAAGAATCTGACCACTGGAATTTAACCTTATTTTGGGTCAACTGGGTCAAAGGAACAACAATGGAAGAAAAACCTTCAACAAAACGATGGTAGTAGCCAGCTAGACCCAAGAAACTCCTAATATCAGATGAGGAAATAGGTCTAGGCCAATTCTTCACAGCTTCTACCTTTTGAGGATCAACTCAAATACCATCAGAAGAAACAATATAACCCAGAAAGGCAACTGACCAAAGCCAAAATTCATACTTGCTAAATTTGGCAAACAACTGCTGATCCCTAAGGGTCTGTAAGATAATTCAAAGATGATCTGTATGGTTATTTTCACTCTGGGAATATACAAGGATATCATCTATAAACACAATAATGAACATATCTAAGTATGGTCTAAACACTCGATTCATGAGGTCCATAAAAGCTGCTGGGGCATTCGTTAGCCCGAAAGACATGATCAAGAATTCAAAATGACCATAACGAGTACGAAAAGCCATCTTTGGAATATCACACTCTCTGACTTAAAGTTGGTGATAACCGGATCTCAAATCTATTTTCGAGAAGTAACTGGCACCTTGCAGCTAATCAAATAGGTCATCAATTCTAGGAAGAGGGTACTTGTTCTTGACTGTGACCTTGTTAAGCTAGCGATAGTCAATGCACATGTGCAATGAACCATCTTTCTTTTGCACGAATAGAATGGGTGCTCCCCAGGGAGACACACTGGGCCTTATAAAACCCTTATCAAGAAGATCTTTGAGTTGCTTTTTCAACTCCTTAAGTTCTGCAGGGGCCATATG
>NW_025829049.1:0-2855 GCF_002878395.1 Capsicum annuum | reverse complement strand
CCGTTTCTCCTGTTTGTCCACCTTAATGGCCACTAAAAATTAAATGGGCTACACTAGGATAATCCCCAACCTCCTTGGCACGCCCCGATCAATTTTCAGTGCATAGCACGCCCGGACCCCAAGCCCACCCCTAAAACCATAGGCTATAGCACACCAATTTGGCTCGAAAATGTCCTGTTCGGGCCGTTTCACCCTTTTGTACACCTAAATGGCCACGAAAAATTAAACGGACCACGCTGGGATGATCCCCAACCTTCCTGGCATCCCCTGGTCAATTTTTGACCTACAGCACGCCCGGACCTCAAGCCCACCCCTAAAATCGTGGACTATAGCACACCGAATTGGCCCAAAAATGCTCCATTCGCGCTGTTTCGCCTCTTTATCAACCCAAATGGCCACGAAAAATTAAATGGACCACACTGGGATGATCTCCAACATTCCTGACATGGCTCAGTCAATTTTCGGCATACAGCACGCTCGTATCCTGAGCCTAACCCCAAAATTGTGGGCTATGGCACACCGATTTGGCCCAAAAATACCCCGTTCGCTCCATTTTGCCCGTTTACCACACAAATGGCCAAGAAAGATTAAATGGACCGCAATGGTACAATCCCCTACTTCCCTGGCATGCCTCAATCGATTTTCGGCCCACAGTACACCCGGACCTCAGGCCCACCCCCAAAACCGTGGTCTATTGCACACCGATTTGGCCTGAAAATGCCCCGTTCGTGATATTTGTCCACCCAAATGGCCACAAAAAATTAAACGGATGACACTGGGATGATCCCCAACCTCCCTGGTATGCCTCGATAGATTTTTGGCCCACAGAAAGCCCTGACACCCGGGTCCACCCCCAAAACCGTGGGTTTTAGCATACTGATTTGGCCCGAAAAGTCCCCGTTCGCGCCGTTTCGCCAGTTTGTCCACCCAAATAGCCAAAAATGATTAAAAGGACCATGCTGGAATGATCTCTAGCCTCCCTGGCACGCCATGGTCTATTTTTGGCCCACAGCACGCCCGGACCCCAGGCCCACCCCCAAAACAGTAGGCTTTAACACACCAATTTGGCATAAAAACACCATGTTCGTGCCATTCCGCACGTTTGTCCAACCTCCCTGGCATGCCCCGATCGATTTTTGGCCCACAACATGCCCTGACACCCGGGTCCACCCCCAAATACGTGGGTTATAGCACACTGATCTGGCCAAAAAATGCCCCGTTCGCGCCGTTTTGCTCATTCGTCCTCCCAAATAGCCACAAAAAATTAAATAGACCACGCTGGAACATCCCTAACCTCCCTGGCATGCCTTGGTCAATTTTTGGCCTACAGCACGCTCGGACCCCAGGCCCACCCCCAAAATCGTAGGCTATAGCACACTGATTTGGCCCGAAAATGCCCCGTTCGCACAGTTTCACCCGTTTGTCCACCCAAACGACCACAAAAAATTGAACGGACCACACTGGGACGATCCCCAACATCCCTGGCACGCCCTGATCGATATTCGAGCTACAGTATGCCCGGACCCTGGGCCAGCCCTCAAAATCGTGGGCTATAGCACACCGATTTGGCTCGAAAATGCCCTATTCGCGCCGTTTCGCCCGTTTTTCCACCTAATTGGCCACGAAAAATTAAACAGACCACACTGGCACGATCCCCAACCTCCCTGTATGCCTTGATTAATTTTTGAACCACAGTACACTCGGACCCTCGACCCACCCCCAAAATTGTGGGCTATAACACACTGATTTAGCCGAAAAATGATCCGTTCGCGCCGTTTCGCTCATTTGTCCACCCAAATAGCCACAAAAAATTAAACGGACCACACTGGGATAATCCCAAACCTCCTTAGCATACCTCGGTCAATTTTTAGCCCACAGCATACCCGGACCCCTGGGCCCACCCCCAAAAACATGGGCTATAGAATACCAATTTGGCCCAAAAATGCCCCGTTCGCGCCATTTTGCCCGTTGCTCCACCCAAATGGCCACAAAAAATTAAATGGACCATACTGGGACGATCCCTAACCTCCCTGGCATATCTCAATCGATTTTTGGCCTACAGCATGCTCGGACCTTGGGCCCACCACCAAAACCGTTGGCTATAGCACAGTGATTTAACTCGAAAATGCCTAGTTCATGCCGCTTCACCCGTTTGTCCACCTAAATGGCCACGAAAAATTAAATGGACCACACTGGAACGATCCCCAAGCTTTGTGGCATGCCCTGGTCGATTTTTGGCCCACAGCACGCCCGGACCCCAGGCCCACCCCAGAAACCATAGGCTATTGCACACCGATTTGGCCCCAAAAAGACCCATTCACGCCGTTTCGCCCATTTTCCACACAAATGGCCACAAAAATTAAACGAACCACACTGGTACAATCCTTAACTTCCCTGGCATACCTCGGTCAAGTTTTCCACGACAACACGCCCGAACACTGGGCCTACCCCCGAAACCGTGGTCTATAGCACACCAATTTATCCCGAAAATGTCTCGTTCATGCCGTGTCACTCGTTTGTCCACTCAAATGGCCACGAAAAATTAAACGAACCATACTGGGATGATCCCCAACCTCTCTGGCATGCCCGGTCGATTTTTGGAACACAGTACGCCCTGACCCCCGAGACCAACCTCGAAACCATAGGCTATAGCACACTGATTTGGCCCGAAAATGGCTCGTAGGCATCATTTCCCCCTTTTGTCCACCCAAATGGCCACAAAAAATTAAACGAACCACACTGGGATGATCCCCAACCTCCTTGGGATGCCCTGGTCAATTTTTAGCCCAAAGCACGCCCGTACCCCAAACCCACCCCCAAAACCGTAGGAGATAGCACATCGATTTAGCCCAAAA
>NW_025829048.1:0-1810 GCF_002878395.1 Capsicum annuum | reverse complement strand
ACATTATTCATACGGTTTATGATTTAAAACAAAGAGAAGCATAATTGTATTTAATTATGAACCCTTATGCCATTTTAAGGTGGATTTCAAAGAAGTTCTGATCTATAAGTATGGGAGTAGTATTTAGCACTGAGTTGGGTAGGATTCCAAGGTTTCATGCCCTAGAAGTACGAGCCACCGTAGGTTTCAAATGCCCATAGTGGGCTAAGATAGTGATCACTTAAGGGAAGGTTCTATTCCTATGGCAAGGATAGAAAATATCTCCCCAATGTGGGAAAGACGTTGGACTCCATGTCAGCTCACATAGTTTTTGTCGGTTAGAAGAAGCTCCCAAAGGTCAAAGATTTCCAAAGTTCCAAAAGTTTCTAAGTTTCAAAAGAATAAAATGATAGAAAAGTTTTTATAAGGCTAAGTGTTATGACTCATTAGATTTAGAAGTATGGTTTTTTTATAAATGATTTTATATTTTGGTATTTTAGATAATCAAGCTTATGTGAGTCATATACATCCAGGATACATTTACTTTCTAATTATGATGATGTCTTACTTATACATTACACCTCCATATACTCAGTACATTCTCAAAGTTCTGATCCACACATATGTCTATGTGCTACATTGTCTTATAATGAAGGTTCAGGTGCTCAGTATCTGCAGCGTGAGTAGTTCGAGCATCTTTATCTATGCTTCCACAGTTGGTGAGTCCTCATAATTCAAGGTCCTACTTTTTCAGTTTTCCAACTTTCATAGTAATTGATTTATTGTTTTCAGTTTAGTCTGAGTCAATTGGGGGTCTGTCCCAATGAGTCTCTAGTTCCTTAGCAGTAGAGGCTTGTCGGACTGTGAGTTTATTTATAGACTTTCATTATTTGATATTCAGACAATATCTTGAGTTTATTCAGTTCAATTTTAGTATGATATAGCATTATTTCTTGACTAGATTATCTTGAAGTAAGGTTCAGACCTAGTGCAGGCTTAAAGAGTTAGCTTGGGGCTACTCGTAGCCTTGAGCTCTGCGTGACATCTCGGGATCAAATTCTGAGGTGTTCCAGTAATCCAAAACCCAATCCATATACCATAACTAAAAGGTCACAACCCAAATTAATGAGAGTGGAATCTACTCTGGTTGGAGAACAAATAACCCAAAAGTATTAACCAACACTTAGAGAAAATAAGGAAATCATCCCATTATTAGTTCAAAGATTATCCAATCTAAAAAAACCTAGCAAGTGTAGAACATAAAAATAAACTAATAACATCCCCTAAAACCAAAATATGATGTACCAAAACATACTAAAGATTATCAATATGAGGATGCAACCCCAAAACTAAAAAATGCTTCAGTACAAAACAAAGGATGGTGTCATCAAAGAAGGATTCCATACTATCCTAAAAATGTTGCTCACCCTTGAAATCAAAATCACACGCTAGAGTCACAAGTGAGGTGTTGTAGGAGCTTTTGGAGAATCTGTTGCACTCAACAAAAGTAGGCGTAGGTTTAGTATCAATAAACAAGAAATTAACTTTGTATTTGTAGGGATAGTTGGACAACAAAAGTTTAGAATATGAACTTGTAACCAAAACACAGTATAACAAGTTAATACATGCTTAGCCTAACTACACCTAGCACAATAAGTAGCAATTTAAGCATTTTAGGATCACTAGCAATAAGTCAAGACATCTACAATTAAGTCAAGTCCAGTCAAGCCAATTCAAGAAAAGTTAAAGACCAAATACAAAAACACACACATATATATATATATATACACATTACCCGACCAACTCATGGAATAGTCAAACTCACCTATAC
>NW_025829047.1:0-1032 GCF_002878395.1 Capsicum annuum | reverse complement strand
TTTTATCCAATCAGTTTTCTTTCCTATTTTATTAATAACTCTTTTTGATCTTACTTTTTATTTACATGGTGTTGTAAACCATAAATCTGTTTTAGTTATTATATGTGGGTATAATTTATCTAAAAATGGCATTAGATTTCTTCTATTATTATTATTTTTTCCCATACCTGTATTTTTACATTTTTAGCTTTATATATAATTAAACTTCCTTCATTATTAAATCCTTTGACTACTATTGGTGTTTTTAATTTATCTCATTTACTTTCTGGTAAACAGTTGTATCTACATAAGTTTCCTTCTACTCTTGTATCTATCATAGATGTATAATACCTATTATAATATCCTTCTACTATTTTTTTGACAAGTACATATATTTTCATGTCATGTCAAAGTTCTTTTTATGAATAATTTTTCTTTATTATATGTTATAGATAATTGTGTATGTTCTATATTGTATGATTTTATTTATTCTAACCATTTTATTCCTAATATTATGTTTGTTTTTTGCATTTCTTCCTTTATTTCAAATTCTATTTTTATTTTTCTAACTCCTATTATTATTTTTTTTCTGCCGTATCCTTAATGTTTATTAGACTCCTTGGTAGATCTGGGGATATATTACTATTAGATTTTATTTCTTCACTTCTTACTAGATATTTTTCTATATAGTTTTCTTCTTGTCCTGTATTAAAGAGTATTAAATATTCTTTTTCATTTACTGTTCCTGTTATGTAATATTGATTAAAATTAATTGTTGAAGTTGTTTCATAACTTATTCTTTTTTATGAGCTTGATGATTCTGTTTTTTCATGAGCTATTCTTTTTGATGTACTTATTCTATCATTTATTATTTCTAAATCTTCTTCTATGTCTATATTTTTGTAACTATAATCATTATTATCAATTATTTTTACGAATTGTTCAAACGGACTTTCTATTTGTATTTTATTAATTTTATTTTTTCCTATCATTTTATGTTTTGTTGTTAATACATATAGATTTTTACATCTTGCTGTAAATATTTTACTTCCC
>NW_025829046.1:0-1042 GCF_002878395.1 Capsicum annuum | reverse complement strand
TTTTGATACTTAGTCACTTCAAAATAGTTAAGTGTAGGGACTTTAAACGGGATTTTTTATTTTGGATGTTGTTTAGTTGTTGACTTAATTAATTGAAAATAGTAAAGCGTAGGCACTTTAAAGGGGATTTTTTGTTTTGAATGTGGTTTGGTTGGTGACTTAGTTACTTGAAAATGGTTGAGTGTAGAAATTTTAATGGGGATTTTTTGTTCTGAATGTGGTTTGGTTGGTGACTCAGTTTTTTGAAAAAATGGTTAAGTGTAGGGACTTTAAAGGGCATTTTGTGTTTTAAAAGTGGTTTGGTTTGTGACTTAGTTACTTAAAAATGGTTAAATGTAGGGACTTTAAAGAATTTTTTTTGTTTTGAATGTGGTTTTGTTTTGATACTTAGTTACATGAAAATGTAAGTGTAGGGACTTTAAATGGGATTTTGTGATTTGAATTTGGTTTGGTTGGTGACTTAGTTACTTGAAAATGGTTAAGTGTAGGGACTTTAAAGGAGATTTTTTTTTCATTGTGGTTTTCCTTTGATCCTCATTCACTTGAAAATGGTTAAGCGTAGAGACTTTTAAGGATATTTTTTATTTTGAATGTGGTTTCGTTGTTGACTTAGTTACTTGAAAATGGTTAAGTGTAGGGACTTTAAAGGGGATTTTTTGTTTTGAACGAGGTTTGTTTGGTGACTTAGTCACTTGAAAATGGTTAAGTGTAGGGACATTAAAGGGGATTTATTGTTTTGAATTTAGTTTTAATTTGATACTTAGTTACTGGAAAATGGTTAAGTGTAGAGAGTTTAAAGGGGATTTTTGGTTTTGATTGTGGTTTGGTTGGTGACTTAGTAACTTGAAAATGGTTAAGTGTAGGGACATTAAAGGGGATTTATTATTTTGAATTGATTTTGTTTTGATACGTAGTCACTTGCAAATGGTTAAGTGTAGGGACTCTAAAGGGAATATTTTGTTTTGAATGTGGTTTGGTAGGTGACATAGTTATCCGAAAATGGTTATGTGTAGAGACTTTAAAGCGGATTTTTTGTTTTGAA
>NW_025829045.1:0-1075 GCF_002878395.1 Capsicum annuum | reverse complement strand
TATATATATGAACTCTTGAATGCATACTATATTACCTCATAATAGAATACATTCATTATATTCTGATGAATTATCAGTTATATAGGTACGTTACATAATTATAACTGCAATAGTAGCCTAATATCATTATCTCAACTGTATAATGTATATACACATATTCATTATACAAAGATTATGCATATTTAACGTCATTTAACGTATATACTGATACCAAAACAACCAAGGAAAGACACCAAAACAGCCCACAAATCGCACAAAACAGTCCACAAGGTACTAGAGACCAAACGGCTACAAGATGACAACTCAAGAACCCAAGATTACTAGGTGTTCAACACCAAAATAGTAGCTACACCATAAGAACAAGATGATAACAGTAGGAACGGAACACAAGAACAATGTAACAACAACACACGACTTCACTAGAAACAACTACAAACTAGTACAACGATTACAGGAACAAAAGATAGAAAGTGTGACATACAATGTTACAAACAACAAGAACCAAGGTATATATTAAATACCATGACCCTTAACACTCATAATATTAACACTAACACTCTACGATGACACAAGAGGACGTCCAACTCTCAAGCACTAAGGTTTCTAATAATGTTTTGCAACATTAATGATTCCACACTAGTATCACCCTAGTTACGGTTGCTCTCACTCTCTCTAGAGGAGTTTCTTTTAATAACATTCAAAAACTAAGGAAATAAACCATACAAGGTTCTATTTATACAACTTTACAAATAATAGAGAAATGACAAAAGAGCCCTTTCATTAAAAGGCTCTAAAAGCAGCCCCTTAAGTGCACTAAAATGATAGTTTTGGGCCTCGTTCACACTTGGGCTTATGCACTCTTCTAAGTGGTCTTCAAAATACTCAAAAAGTGTCCAAGATTATGATCGTACTCATATCATACTCTCCATCTTGAGAGAAATTTTCTCACAAATTCACGACCTCACCTCTTTTACAATGGCACTTCACAATCTCCTTCACACGACCACACATCTTCTACATCTTCCTCACCTTGCATTTTAACCTCTTCTTGCTCTCCATCTTGAGTCTTGCCATC
>NW_025829044.1:0-1310 GCF_002878395.1 Capsicum annuum | reverse complement strand
TAATCATCTTTTTTCAGATAAATAAATTGAAACGGAAGAAGTAAAAGAATTCCAACCTCAGATATCAAGAAAAACCAATTATTTTTTTCATGTTTTACCCTAAACATTAATTATTTATTGTTCAAATCATTTTTCTGAACATCAATTGATAGGGATAGTATGACAAAATAGTCATGTCACTCATTATTTTCTTAATCAGCGTATCAAGTTGAGTGTGACAAGGAAAAATGAATAAAGGGAGATGTGATCTAAATTACATTATGGCCACAATTTTAGCATGAGACTCGAAAGTACTATACATTATGCAATCTTTATAAGAAGGCATAATATACACTAGATAAACATCTTTTGACTTGGCTCAACTGACAACTAAAGAGTTAACTCGTCTCTATTGTGTTAATTGAACACTCGGGCTTACAAAATGATTATCTAGATATCTCCAAAATGTATGTGTCACGTCAGCATCAGGTGTCCATGAGACACAGTGAAGATGAGTTAAGGTGTCTAGATGTGCTTCGGAGTATTTAGTTGACGGTTGAAGTCAAGGTGTATAAGGGAAAAAACTTACTGAATGAGTAGAATAGCCTAAACGAGCTACGTGCATATTGAAAAACGATATGGTCAATCTTGAAACTCATTACATGACTACTACTCGTAGTATTTTCAGCTTCAGATATCGCGCTTCTGCTTTAGTTGTCACCCTTCTGCCACCAAGACAGTAATACGTTAACAGACTCCGAATCCAACCACCTATGAAATACAAATGTAGGCTGTTTTGGTTGAGGCAAATCCATCTCACTACTTAGCATAAGAATGACAGATGACATTGATGGCCAATCAGCCGCATTGTCCTGGGCGCAAACCAAGCCAACATGTATGCATATCAACACTGTCGCGGAGGAAAATGAGTGCGGAAGTGCTTTATCTAAGTCTAGAGTCCTAAAATTTGTTTCAAAATGGTAACATGAAAACAAGTAGATAACAAGTTGAATATTGAATTCGTTGCATGACGTCCTGCTAATTTTGGACTTACATAACTAAGAAGGTTCGAATACTGGTCCAAATGCTTCTCATGGTCATAAAATCCTGTGTTTGTCCTGCCACTTAGCAATCTCTAGTATCAAAACGCCAAAGCTGTAGACATCAGACTTCTCGGAGAATACTCCTCCCATGACGTATTCAGGTGACATATAACTGCTGCAACATATTTTGGAGTCATACCGCTGTCTAAGATAACATTGCTTGCCTTCAGATCTGACAGTGTGATTAAAGACACATGAAAGATCGTTATATGATTGAAGAAAACAATG
>NW_025829043.1:0-3873 GCF_002878395.1 Capsicum annuum | reverse complement strand
AAATATGAAATAGCTATAAGTGATGAATTTAGCAATATGACAACAGACGAAGCAGAACAAAATAAAGAAAAAGATACGAATAGGAATATAATGTTAAAATTAGCAATATGTAATATGTGTTATATAGATGAGTATACATGCGCATTTAAGGAATATTATTATAAAGAAACATATAATGTAGAAGAAAGTAAAGAAATAAGAAAATTATATTTTAGTAAATTACCTGAACCATTTAGTTCAAAAATAATAAAGAATTGGGATGAAACAAAAATAGTAGATACCCTAGGAGCAAGAATAAATTTTTTAGAACAATAGTATAGAAATCTATGTGAAAAATGTAGAGAAGAAATAAAAATGGAAAAAACATTAATAAGAAATTTAGCATGTTGCAAGGATAAAATAGCACCTCAATTTAGATGTGGAGAAAGATATTATAAGAAAAGAAAAAGACATAAGAAATATTAGAAATACAAGAAATCAAAATATAAGTATAAAAAACCAAGAAAAAGATATTATGTAAAAAATTATAAACATAAAAGACCATATAGGAAAAAATAATCTATAAAAGAATGTACTTGTTATAATTGTGGAAAACTAGGACATTTAGGTAGAGATTGTAAATTATCAAAAAACTCAAAAAATAAACAAATATCAGAAATAAAAATAGAAAATACAGAATATATGCAGATAAATTATATAGATTATGAATTAGAAAGTGAAGATAGTATATATGAAATTTCGGAGAATGAAACAGATAATGAAATAAATAGTGAATTAGATGACTCAAATGACTGAAGAAGATGTAAAAATGAAACAAATAACTGAAGAAGATATAAAAATAATAACAAAGGAAGATTATTTAAATGAAGAAGGAACAGATCAAAAAATAATATTTGACAGTAATATATTTGATGAAATAAAAGGAAAAGAGTTAGACTTAAGTGTAGAAAAAATATTTAAAATACCAACAATAAAAAATATATTTAATAGAAAAAGGGAAGAATACTACGTAGTAAGTCAAAAAGAACATGTAATAGACTGTAGATATGCAAAAGGAAGAGCTAGTATACCAGTAGTAACAAAAAGAATAATTAATAAAGAAATAAACGATATAAAAAGTAAAGACCCAATAAAATATGTACACCTTAGAGGAACAGAGATATAGATAAAAGCATGTTTTAGAGAAGGAATAGATACACCAATAGAATTATATTTAGTAGATGATAGAATTATAAAACCTATAGAAAAAAGTATAATAACCGCTATAAAAGAAAATTTAATATACCAAAAATTTAAATTTATAATAAGAGTGAATTATTCAGTAGCAATAACAGATAAAAACATAGATAAATCATTAGTATTATATTGAAAAATATCAGGAATAGAACTAACACCAGGAAGTAAAATATTTATAGCAAGATGTAAAAATCTATATGTATTAACAACAAAATATAAAATAATGAGAAAAAATAAAATTAATAAAATACAAATAGAAAGTCCTTTTGAACAATTTGTAAAAACAATTGATAATAATGATTATAGTTACAAAGACACAGATATAGAGGAAGATTTAGAAATAATAAATGATAGATTAAGTACAACAAAAAGAATAGCTCATGAAAAACCAGAATCATCAAGTTCATCAAAAAGAACAAGTTATGAAACAACTTCAACAATTAATTTAAATCAATATTACATAATAGGAACAATAAATGAAAAAGAATATTTAGTACTCTTAAACACAGGACAAGAAGAAAATTATATACCAAAATATCTAGTAAAAGTGAAGAAATAAAATCTAATAGTGATATATGCCAAGATCTACCAAGGAGTCTAATAAACATTAAAGATACGGCAGAAAAAAATAATAATAATAGGAGTCAGAAAAATAAAAATAGAATTTGAAATAAAGGAAGAAATGCAAAACTCAGACATAATATTAGGAATAAGATGGTTAGAACAAGTAAAACCATACAATATAGAACATACACAATTATCTATAACATATAATAAAGAAAATTATTCATAAAAAGAATTTTAACATAATATGAAAATATACGTACTTGTAAAAATAATAGTAGAAGGATATTATAATAGGTATTATACACCTATGATAGATACAGGAGCAGAAGCAAATTTATGTAGATATAACTATTTACCAGAAAGTAAATGAGATAAATTAAAAACACCAATGGTAGTCAAAGAATTTAATAATGAAGGAAGCTTAATTACATATAAAGCTAAAAATGTAAAAATACAGATATGGGAAAAAATAATAACAATAGCAGAAATCTATAATTATGAACTAAAATCAAAAGATATGCTTTTAGGAATGCCATTTTTAGATAAATTATACCCACATATAATAACTAAAACAGATTTGTGGTTTACAACACCATGTAAACAAAAAGTAAAAGCAAAAAGAGTTATTAATAAAATAAGAAAGAAAACTGATTGGGTAGAAGGAAGTGAAAAAATTACATAAAAGTTAGAAAATATAAAAAATACAGAAGACACAGTAGAACTAGTTGTATTTTCGATAAATAAAAAAGAAATAACTATATTTTCAATATATAAGGTAGAAATAATAAAGAAAAAATTAAGACAATTATATAGTGAAGATCCATTAAGAGGATGGGAAAAATATAAAACTACTATAAAAATTGAATTAATAGATAAAAATAGCATAATAACTCAAAACCATTAACATATAATTTTGACGATTTAAAAGAATTTAAAATGCATATAGATGAATTATTAGAAAAAACAGTAAATACAAAAAAGTAATAGTAAACACAATAGTCCAGCATTTATTGTAAATAAACATAGTGAACAAAAAAGAGGTAAAAGTAGAATGGTTATTGATTATAGAAATTTAAATGCAAAAAATATGACATATAATTATCCAATACCAAATAAGATATTAAAAATAAGACAAATACAAGTATATAACAATTTTAGTAAATTTGACTGTAAATCAGAATTTTACCACTTAAAGTTAGAAGAAGAATCTAAGGAATTAACCGCATTTACGGTACCGCAAGGGTTTTATGAATGAAACGTATTACCATTTGGATATAAAAATACACCAGGTAGATATCAACATTTTATGGATAGTTATTTTAAACAATTACCTAATTGTATAATATACCTAGATGATATACTAGTATATACAAAAACTAAAGAGGAACATTTAAAATTATTAGAACAATTTACAGATATAATAGAAAATCGGGAATAAGTTTAAGTGAAAAGAATACCAAAATTATGAAAAATCAGATAGAGTTTTTAGGAATACAAAAAGATAAAAGTGGAGTAAAAATGCAACAACATATAGTACAAAAACTAATAAATTCAAAAGAAGAATTAGATACAAAAAAGAAATTACAATCATTTTTAGGATTAGTAAACCAAGTAAGAGAATATATACCAAAATTAGCAGAAAACCTAAAGCCTTTACAGAAAAAATTAAAAAAGGATGTAGAATATAATTACAACGAAGAAGATAAAAAAACAAGTTCAAAAAATAAAAATACTTTGTAAAAAGTTACCAAAATTACAATTCTCAGATAAAAATAAAATATTTATATAGTAGAAGCAGATGCTAGTGAATATAGTTATGGAGGAATACTTAAATATAGATATGAAGAAGAAAAATTAGAACATCATTGTAGATACTACTCAAGTACGTTTAATGAAACAGAAATAAAATGAGAAATAAATAGAAAAGAATTATGTTCATTATATAAATGTTTATTAGCATTTGAACCATATATTGTATATAACAAATTTATTATGAGAATAGATAATACCCAGGTTCGGTGGTGGCTAACAAAGAAAATACAAAATTCAGTTACAACAAAAGAGATTTGG
>NW_025829042.1:0-3070 GCF_002878395.1 Capsicum annuum | reverse complement strand
TAATCCATACCCAAGATGACATCAAAATCTACCATATCAAGGAAAATTAGGTCTACCCAAGTCTCATGCCCAACAAAAGTCACAACACAAGATTAGTACACTCAATCCACAACTAATGAGTCTCCTAAGGGGTTACATACACAGATAGGCACATCAAAACTCTCACAAGAAGGATCAAAATTCAAAGAAAAATATGCATACACACAGGAAAAAGTCAATCCCAAATCAAATAACACTAGATCTGATACAAATAGAGATAATACTTATGATGACAACATTGAAGGCCTCTTTCTTTTCCCTAGTAGGTATAATATTGCACTGACCACCTCCACCACCCGATTGAGTAGCCCCAAGACCTCTACTACAGGCACCAATACCAATGCCTCTCGCACCCCTAGTAAAACCTCTACCTTTCATAATTGATATTGAAGTTGCTCTATAAGCATGGTGGAGACAGTCCTTGGCCAAATGGATAATCTCATCATTCACATAGCAAACCCTGTAGCCTGGCTTAATGGAAGGAGTTACAAATATAATAGGGTAACCAATCAAAGCTGTTGAACCAGAAGACTCACTATCTAAACTCTACAAGGCGGCTTGTACTGGTGTACTATGATATCTACAAAATCCTCTAAAATCTATACCTTGAGAAGTGTAATCTCTAAACTCACTTTGATGGCCTATCTTCTTTGTGCCTCCTTGAGATTCTCTAAGAATTGAATTAGTCATCTTAGCATGATACATAATACTCTAAAATGATGCTCCATACACTGCTATCTAAGTCGTAGAAAGATGAAGAGAAACATCCAACCCCTTTATAATCTTCTGAATCTTCTCGAACTCATGTGCAATACCAGCACAAAAATATCTAGACAAGGCATGGAAATATACCTTATACTCTATAATAATAGTGGAGACTTTCTCTAAGCAATAAAATTTATCTCTCATCTGATCCCTTAAATTGAAAGGAACAAACCTATCCAAAAAGGCCTCAGTAAACTAATCCCAAGTCATATCTGGTGAACAAAGAGGTTGGCAACCATCAACTGACCTCTACCAATCTTTGGCTGCATCTCTCAATTAGTAAGTAATATATGCAACCCCATGCAACTTTATCGAACAAAGGTTATGCAACTTCTCATGATAATACATCAATAACTAATAGGCATCCTTGCCTAGAAAATCTCTGAACCTAGGAGGACCCAAATGAGTAATCTTTCAAATATCTTCTTATCCTTAGAAGACAAAACTGTACTCAAAATATTAGGAGGCACAACAAATCTGGATGGTTGAGTCCCATCTAAGAATGTAACATGGAAAAATATTGAGCTCTAGATATTAAAAAACCATACTTGGATACATGCATTGAAGGAGGTATAGTACTCAGATTCTATGGAGTATAATTGATCTGAGGTGGTTTTATGCACTTTCATATTGTTATGTTTTGAGGAGTTATTAGGTGTTTAATGTGTTAATAATAATATAATTAATAATATAAGTGTTTAAGTACTAAATTACAATGTTTATGGTGTCTTTCAAATAAGGTTGTACTTAAATTGGTCACTTATAGTTCAAACGAGAAAACTAGTTTTACTAGCTTGAGCTAGGTGTTGTTCTAGTCTATCTCGATGGATTATAACGTGCTTAGTA
Source organism: Capsicum annuum (assembly GCF_002878395.1). Lineage (NCBI taxonomy): Eukaryota > Viridiplantae > Streptophyta > Magnoliopsida > Solanales > Solanaceae > Capsicum > Capsicum annuum. The sequence continues at coordinate 1,420 of NW_025829042.1, read as the reverse complement.
AGTTACTAAGGTTATTATTGTGTAATTATATGTGTAAAAACTTGTTATAATGTTAAAGGGTCAATGAATCAATCCAAGAGTCAAAACAATAAGTTAAAGATTAATGTGGGCAAGCCTAATCTTTGCTTGAGTTTCTTGTTCACCGTTCTTGATATTGTGTTATTTTGAGCTATAATTCGTGGTGTATGATGATATAGGATGCTTGTTGAGATGATTATAGTGATATATGGAGGATATAAAATATGTAAATTAAAGGTAAATGATACCACAAAGCTTTGGAGTGAAGGAAAAGTGCACAAATAATTTTAAATGTCAAAATGCAACGCCGCGACCCATACTTGATTTTACTAAGGGTTGTTTCACGACCCCTACTTGAATTTATAAGCCATGTATCAATGAAACCCACTCCACTTGATCAACCAATGCGTGGCACCACCCATTCCACACACGGCCAAAAACGATCACCTATAAATAGGACTATTATACTCATTGTTAAATACCTTGGACATCTTGGAGGCTTAAAAAGGGGATTCTAAACACTTAAATTAGGTTTCATATCTCTTTAATTTTTTTTATATATCATATCATGTATACAATAATCTTGATTACGATTATGTCTAGTAGCGGTTAAACGCCCCTCTCGAGGTTAAGGCCAAGAACATGTTTGCTATTGCTTTAAATTGAGTTTTTTGATTGATTATCATATTTGGTTGTTTATATATCCTTTTTATAACTAATTTAAGGAATGTATAACCTTATAATATAATAATTGTTGACTTTGTGATCTTGAGAGGGGGAATTAGAAGATAGAACGTGGGGATAGATAGAGTAAGGTTCTTATTATTTTATAAATTAAGGGATTTGAATTAGAGACTAGGTTAGAGATATACCTGGAAAACTTGCTTGGTTCACTACGGGATGAAATATAAATGTGTTTAGCTTAGTTATCACTTTTCCGCTCAGTGATGTAGTTGTGGGTCTAAGTTAGATAAGTGATTAGATACTCAAGAGACCATGATCATAATATCAACATCGTGAATCAACAACTAAGATTAGTAATCTAATGAATAAAGTTCAAAAGCGTAGTATGATAGTTTGTAGTGCTTTAACCTATTTTTTCATCCATTGATTGTCCAAAGTCTTTAATTTTCCACATTATTTTACTTTGATTTTAGTTTATAAACTTTCACAACTCTTTCAGTTATGTTTACACTAGTTTAATCTTAATTGTAAATTGGAATTGGATAGTTTTAATCATAAGTCTCGGAGGGATCGATATTCAACTTTTCATAAGGCCACTGTATTACCATCACTCCACTTGACCATCCAATGCAGGGAACCATCCATTCCACACATGGCCAAAAGCCTTGGCCTATAAATAGGACTCTTGTACTCATTGTTAAACACCTTGGACGTCTTG
>NW_025829041.1:0-1244 GCF_002878395.1 Capsicum annuum | reverse complement strand
TTGCCGAGGAACAATTTGGCGTATTGAGTTAGTTTGGAATTTTAGCTTACTTACTTGAATTCAAACTTATAAATATTTGTTGTGATTTCCTTTGTTCTTATGTTAGGTAGATTTTCTTTATTTTTGTTTATTTCTTACTATGGCATCATGGAATAAATGTAAGTTTGATGGTTGGAAATCTTATCTGGATGATCCATGTCCATATTGTGATGGAACCCACTTTTGGCAAGATTGTAGATATGCTCTCTGGAGAGAGATGTGTGCACCATCTCCATCCTACCGGGAGTATAATTATTCTTTATGTGGTGGTCAAGATGGACATTGGAGTGATTGCCCAAATGCCCTTTCCCCCTATTGCGCTACCCCAGGTTCTAGTTCTTCTTATGAGTATGACAGGTCTTATGGTCAAGAAAAGAAAGAATGAAGCACTGGAAAGAGTGACATTGAAGCTATACTTCAACTAATGTTGGATCGTATAGACACAATGAATGATACCATATGTGACATACGTCAAGACATTAGGGCATTTAATAAGGGAAGAGAAAGGATAGAAGAGATAGATATCGAGGTCAATCATCCAAAACACTTTTCTATATTATGTTTAGATGATATCTTGTCTGTGGAATCATTTAAAATAATGGAAGAGTGTGACGATGAAGAGCAAGATTCCTATACTGATGATGAGCTTGATGTTGATCAACCCTTGGAGATTTCCCAACCAACCGAGCCAACCATGAGAGATGGTGCCAAGATTGAGGGAATGGTGCTAGAGGCAAAAGAAGAAGCCAAGTCAATCTTTAATGAAGACTCTAGCCCAATTCAAAGTAAAAATGTTGAGAAGATGAATAAAAGTGAGTGTGTTGAGGATAGTGTAAATTTTGAAGTAGGATTTGTTGGGCAATACTCGAAACATTTTTCCACATTATGTTTAGATGATATCTTGTCTGTGGAATCATCTAAACTAGTGGAAGACTGTGAAGATGAGGAACAAGAATCCTATATTCTTTATTTTACACTTGATAAACAACATAAAAACACACCTCACTTTAAGGTCGAGTTGTTTACCATGCACCATTCATTACTCGGCTTCTTAATCTTTGTACCACCTTCCTATGAGCGAGGCAAGAAGATGGACTCTAAGTTGGGGGTGAAATTCATATCCTTAAGATGGAGAAAAAAGCTGAGTTGAGTCGTGTTGCGATGTTAAACTAGGCACTTCTTGGGAGGCAACCCAAGGTAATTTG
>NW_025829040.1:0-1595 GCF_002878395.1 Capsicum annuum | reverse complement strand
CTTATCAGCTCAAGGATATTGTGAATTAGTGGTATGCCGATTGGGAGGATGCAAAAGGTGAGAGTGCTGAGCCCACAGTTTGGTGCGAATTTGTGGAAGCCTTCCTTGATTGATTCTTTCCTCTAGAATTGAGGGAGGCCAAGGCAGAAGAGTTTATAAATTTGAAGCAGGGCAGTATGAGTGTCTAGGAGTACACTTTGAAGTTTAATAAACTAGCCCGCTATGCACCAGAGTTGATTAGTAATATGAGAGCCCGGATGAGGAAATTTGCATCCGGCCTTTCTGATAACCTGCTGCTTGAGTGCCAGGGGGCAATGTTGAATAAGGAGTTAGACTTTGCCAGGCTGACCATTCATATGCAGTAGGTTGAAAAGAAAAAGAAGAAGATTTTCGAGGCTAGGGAGCTAGAAAGACAGGCAAAGAGAGAAAGATCTGCCGATCAAGGTCACAGCCAACCTCAAATGGTAAGTGGGGAAATAAATGGTAGAGGAAGAAGAGTTGGGGTAATTCACAGTCTATTGCCAGTGCCCCAGAACCCAAACCACCAGCAGACAGACAATCGCAGAGTTTTCAGACTCCTCGTGGATTCAGAACCCCAGATACTCAGTCACAGGGCAGTGTGGCCCAATAGCGTCGTACTCATCCATGGTGCAAGACTTATGGGAAGAATCACTCAGGGAGGTGTTATTTTAAGGGGAGAAATTGTTATACTTGTGGCAAGGTGGATCACCTTCAGAAAGATTGCCTTTTTGCTGGAGGAAATGCAGGGGAAGGAGGGGGAGGGGGGGGCTAAGCCCCATGCCCGTTCATGGCTCTTACTCCTAAGGGTGCCCCTTCAACTACCGGGAGCGGTCGCAACCGATTATATTCTTTGACTAATCGCCAGTAGGTAGAAGCTTCACCAGATGTTGTCACCGGTACGTTACAAATCTTTTCTCGTGATGTTTATGTGTTGCTTGATCCCGGGTTTACTTTATCTTATGTGACCCCCTATGTGACTGTTGATTTTGGGATTGAGCCCGAAGTTATTGTAGAACCCTTCACTGTTTCCACTCCAATAGGTGATTCTATTGTTGCTAGGAAGGTTTATAGAAATTGTGTTGTGTCTATTCATAGTAGGGATACTGTGGCAGACCTTATAGAACTTGATATGGTGGATTTTGATGCCATCCTTGGGATGGACTGGCTCTATTCGTGCTATGCCACACTCGATTGCAGGACCTAAAAGGTCACTTTTTCTTTCCTGAATGAGACACCAATTGTATGGGCAGGGAGTTCGGTGGAACCTAGAGGTCACTTTATTTCTTAGCTTAGAGCCCGAAAACTCATCTCCAAAGGTTATATTTACCATCTAGTCTGAGTAAAAGATTCAAACGTTGAAAATCTTCCTCTTCAGTCAGTCCCTATAGTGAATGAGTTTCCAGAAGTCTTTCCCAAAGATCTCCTAGGGATACCCCTTGATAGGGACATAGATTTTGGCAATGATGTGTTTCCAGACACTCGTTCTATTTCCATTCCGCTATATAGAATGGCTCCCGCGGAACTAAAGGAGTTAAAAGAACAGCTTGCAGACCTCTTAGACAAAGGTTTTATTC
>NW_025829039.1:0-1214 GCF_002878395.1 Capsicum annuum | reverse complement strand
GTTCCATAAATAGCTAGGTACCTTGGTGGTTTATATGGGATCAGATAGAAATCAAGTATTAATTCAAATCACAAAGAGATGCATCATATCTCAAGTCGCAAAAATGAAGACACTCTTGGGATCACACCTGATCCTTACATCCACTAGTCTGCTTGGCTACCCATTACCCAACCATACACATATTGTCAATAAATTATATTCGAGGTTTTAAGCATCACTAGAAAAATTATTACACATCACCATTAACTTATAGCATATTTTTAATACATAACTGCCTCACCACAAGTACTTAATACCATATCAAATAAGCATAATAATCCACTTTCTATATCCTCACTGACCTCTATCTGTTGGTCATTCGATTTTGACCCTTTTGTGTCAAGAGATACCAATTAGTACCAACTAGTCCAAATTATGATGATTGAGATATCAATTGAAATCGACTTGATACCAATTAGACTTAACTCGAGAATATGAAATTTAGATGATACGAAAGGAATGAAGAAAGTTAGATAGATTCATAGATGCCTTATAATTTTCTACATATTTGATGTGGATGTCAATACACCAATCTATTTAACTTGAATTGAGATTTGCTATTGTAGTGGGAGACTAGTAAACTGGGCTCTGATACCATCCTTGTCATGAACCAACCCATCAAATCATGTCGGGCACCTTCCTATGCTTACTCTGGATAGAAAAACCCTGAATATTTCACCATTAAAAAAATGCAGAAGTTGCTATAATGTTTATCTAATCAATGTTGTTATCATCTTAATAATAATTCTACAATTGAAAAATGATCATTAAATCAATTTGTTCTATAACTTGCTTTAATACATTATACAAGAAAAATAGATATGAAAACAACTAGAAGTGACTCCCTAAAACCTATCCTAAACCAGTACAAGAGCCCTAGACTAGGAGTAGGCATGTCCATGACACAACATCCATGCAGAATTAAAATAGTAGGTGCTGGTCTGAGTGACGACATTGCTACTGTAGAAACTCTAACTAACCAACATCATGTCTATGCCCTAGAGTGAAGGTATAGTAAGTATTGCATTAGTACAACCATACTAAATGGTAAGAATCATTGGATGACAAGGGTTAGAAATAAATAACATCACTACTAAGTACAGAAAAATTATAACAAGAAGTAAATTCCCAGTTCCAAACCTGATGTTGCCATAAACTAACCTCCAAAAGAAATA
>NW_025829038.1:0-2855 GCF_002878395.1 Capsicum annuum | reverse complement strand
CCGTTTCTCCTGTTTGTCCACCTTAATGGCCACTAAAAATTAAATGGACTACACTAGGATAATCCCCAACCTCCTTGGCACGCCCCGATCAATTTTCAGTGCATAGCACGCCCGGACCCCAAGCCCACCCCTAAAACCATAGGCTATAGCACAGCAATTTGGCTCGAAAATGTCCTGTTCGGGCCGTTTCACCCTTTTGTCCACCTAAATGGCCACGAAAAATTAAACGGACCACGCTGGGATGATCCCCAACCTTCCTGGCATCCCCTGGTCAATTTTTGACCTACAGCACGCCCGGACCTCAAGCCCACCCCTAAAATCGTGGACTATAGCACACCGAATTGGCCCAAAAATGCTCCATTCGCGCTGTTTCGCCTCTTTATCAACCCAAATGGCCACGAAAAATTAAATGGACCACACTGGAATGATCTCCAACATTCCTGACATGGCTCAGTCAATTTTCGGCATACAGCACGCTCGTATCCTGAGCCTAACCCCAAAACTGTGGGCTATGGCACACCGATTTGGCCCAAAAATACCCCGTTCGCTCCATTTTCCCCGTTTACCACACAAATGGCCAAGAAAGATTAAATGGACCGCAATGGTACAATCCCCTATTTCCCTGGCATGCCTCAATCGATTTTCGGCCCACAGTACACCCGGACCTCAGGCCCACCCCCAAAACCGTGGTCTATTGCACACCGATTTGGCCTGAAAATGCCCCGTTCGTGATATTTGTCCACCCAAATGGCCACAAAAAATTAAACGGATGACACTGGGATGATCCCCAACCTCCCTGGTATGCCTCGATAGATTTTTGGCCCACAGAAAGCCCTGACACCCGGGTCCACCCCCAAAACCGTGGGTTTTAGCATACTGATTTGGCCCGAAAAGTCCCCGTTCGCGCCGTTTCGCCAGTTTGTCCACCCAAATAGCCAAAAATGATTAAAAGGACCATGCTGGAATGATCTCTAGCCTCCCTGGCACGCCATGGTCTATTTTTGGCCCACAGCAAGCTCGGACCCCAGGCCCACCCCCAAAACAGTAGGCTTTAACACACCAATTTGGCATAAAAACACCATGTTCGTGCCATTCCGCACGTTTGTCCAACCTCCCTGGCATGCCCCGATCGATTTTTGGCCCACAACATGCCCTGATACCCGGGTCCACCCCCAAATACGTGGGTTATAGCACACTGATCTGGCCAAAAAATTCCCCGTTCGCGCCGTTTTGCTCATTCGTCCTCCCAAATAGCCACAAAAAATTAAATAGACCACGCTGGAACATCCCTAACCTCCCTGGCATGCCTTGGTCAATTTTTGGCCTACAGCACGCTCGGACCCCAGGCCCACCCCCAAAATCGTAGGCTATAGCACACTGATTTGGCCCGAAAATGCCCCGTTCGCACAGTTTCACCCGTTTGTCCACCCAAACGACCACAAAAAATTGAACGGACCACACTGGGATGATCCCCAACATCCCTGGCATGCCCTGATCGATATTCGAGCTACAGTATGCCCGGACCCTGGGCCAGCCCTCAAAATCGTGGGCTATAGCACACCGATTTGGCTCGAAAATGCCCTATTCGCGCCGTTTCGCCCGTTTTTCCACCTAATTGGCCACGAAAAATTAAACAGACCACACTGGCACGATCCCCAACCTCCCTGTATGCCTTGATTAATTTTTGAACCACAGTACACTCGGACCCTCGACCCACCCCCAAAATTGTGGGCTATAACACACTGATTTAGCCGAAAAATGATCCGTTCGCGCCGTTTCGCTCATTTGTCCACCCAAATAGCCACAAAAAATTAAACGGACCACACTGGGATAATCCCAAACCTCCTTAGCATACCTCGGTCAATTTTTAGCCCACAGCACACCCGGACCCCTGGGCCCACCCCCAAAAACATGGGCTATAGAATACCAATTTGGCCCAAAAATGCCCCGTTCGCGCCATTTTGCCCGTTGCTCCACCCAAATGGCCACAAAAAATTAAATGGACCATACTGGGACGATCCCTAACCTCCCTGGCATATCTCAATCGATTTTTGGCCTACAGCATGCTCGGACCTTGGGCCCACCACCAAAACCGTTGGCTATAGCACAGTGATTTAACTCGAAAATGCCTAGTTCATGCCGCTTCACCCGTTTGTCCACCTAAATGGCCACGAAAAATTAAATGGACCACACTGGAACGATCCCCAAGCTTTGTGGCATGCCCTGGTCGATTTTTGGCCCACAGCACGCCCGAACCCCAGGCCCACCCCAGAAACCATAGGCTATTGCACACCGATTTGGCCCCAAAAAGACCCATTCACGCCGTTTCGCCCATTTTCCACACAAATGGCCACAAAAATTAAACGAACCACACTGGTACAATCCTTAACTTCCCTGGCATACCTCGGTCAAGTTTTCCACGACAACACGCCCGAACACTGGGCCTACCCCCGAAACCGTGGTCTATAGCACACCAATTTATCCCGAAAATGTCTCGTTCATGCCGTGTCACTCGTTTGTCCACTCAAATGGCCACGAAAAATTAAACGAACCATACTGGGATGATCCCCAACCTCTCTGGCATGCCCGGTCGATTTTTGGAACACAGTACGCCCTGACCCCCGAGACCAACCTCGAAACCATAGGCTATAGCACACTGATTTGGCCCGAAAATGGCTCGTAGGCATCATTTCCCCCTTTTGTCCACCCAAATGGCCACAAAAAATTAAACGAACCACACTGGGATGATCCCCAACCTCCTTGGGATGCCCTGGTCAATTTTTAGCCCAAAGCACGCCCGTACCCCAGACCCACCCCCAAAACCGTAGGAGATAGCACATCGATTTAGCCCAAAA
>NW_025829037.1:0-1318 GCF_002878395.1 Capsicum annuum | reverse complement strand
CGAGTGTGGTCCGTTTAAATTTTTGTGGCAATTTGGGTTGACAAACGGGCGAAACGGTGCGAATGGGACATTTTCAGGCCAAATCGATGTGCTATAGCCCACAGTTTTTGGGGAAAGCCCGGGTTCCGGGCGTGCTGTGGGCCGAAAATCGATGGGGGAATGCCAGGGAGGTTGGGGATCATCCCAGTGTGGTCGGATTAAATTTTCGTGGCTATTTGGGTGGACAAATGGGAGAAACAATGCGAATGGGATATTTTCAGGTCAAATCAGTGTGCTATAGCCCACGATTTCGTGGGCAGGTCAAGGTTTTGGAGGTTCTGTGGGCTAAAAATCCACCGGAGCACGCCAGGGAGGTTGGGGATCGTCCCAGTGTGGTCCGTTTAAATTTTTGTGGCCATTTAGGTGGACAAACGGGTGAAACGACGCGAATGGGGCATTTTTGGGCTAAATTGGTGTGCTATGGCCCATGGTTTCAGGGGCGAGCCCGGGGACCCGGCGTGCTGTGGTCCAAAAATTGATCGGGGCATTCCATGGACGTTGGGGATCATCCCAGTGTGGTTCGTCTAAATTTTCGTGGCCATTTGGGTGGATAAATGGGTGAAAGAGCACGAATGAGGCATTTTCAGGATAAATCGATATGCTATAAAATACGGTTTTGGGGGCGGACCGGGGTTCCGAGCGTGTTGTGGGCCAAAAATTGACCGAGGCGTGCCTAGGAGATTGGAGATCGTCCCAGTATGGTCCGTTTAAATTTTTGGGGCCATTTGGGTGCACAAACGGGCAAATGGGGTGAACGGGTCATTTTCAAGCCAAAACGGTGTGCTATAGCCCACAGTTTTTGGGGCAAGCCCGGGGTTCGGGTGTGCTGTGGGCCAAAAATCGACCAGGGCGTGCCATGGAGGTTGGGGATCGTCCCAGTCTAGCTCGTTTAAATTTTCGTGGCTATTTAGGTGGACAAACGGGCAAAACAGGGAATTTTTGGGCCAAATTGATATGTTATAGCCCACGATTTTAGGGGCGGGCCTGAGGTCCAAGAGTGATATGAGCCCAAAATCGATCGAGGCATGCCAGGGAGGTTGGGGATTGTCCCAGTGTCGTCCGTTTAACTTTTCGTGGACATTTGGGTGGACAAACGGGCTAAACAGCGCAAACGGGGCATTTTCGGGTCAAGTCGGTGTGCTATAGCCCATGGTTTCATGGGCAGGCCGAGGGTTTGGGTGTTCTGTAGGCCAAAAATCGATCGGGACATGCCTCGGAGGTTGGGGATCGTTCGAGTGTGGTCCGTTTAAATTTTTGTGGCAATTTGGGTTGACAAACG
>NW_025829036.1:0-1428 GCF_002878395.1 Capsicum annuum | reverse complement strand
TTCCTCAGACTTGAGGTAGACCGACTCTTAAGTATAACCAGAGATTTTAAGTCTCCAGTTTCTCAAACATTCAGCAGATCACAGCAATTTAACAAAGCACAAGAAAATCAGAAATATTTTCCTATAATGAAATAAATAATGGGATGCAATTTGATAGCAAACCTTAGCAGCTCCCCGACTGCGAGAAGGGATCCATGTATACTGTGAACAGGCGCATTTCTCCCCAATCCATCTTGGGTAGCCTCAAACATTCGATAATACCTGTCAGAACCACCAATTTAAGAGTAGATGCCTTGGATCAATAAATTTGCCACTGAAACAATCATTTAGTATTTCTGAAAAATGATAAGGGGGAAGAGAAAAATAGGGAAGAGAAAAATAGACATACCACTGAACACGCCACCTTGTCTCACGCTTTTCAATAACACGAAGGCACGCACGCAATGCCTCAACAGCTTTTTCTCGAACAGCCAACGTTGGATCCCTCAGAGCAACCCAAATAGCATCCACAAACTCCGGCACGTGAACATTGAAGACGGTTGAAGCATTTTCTGCCATTTCCTAAAATTTAAAGATAGGAGATTGAAACAGGGACATCATCAGCAAGTACTTAGCTCGTATTTGGAATTCAATATGCTATGTGGTGGATTTATTTAAAATATTATAAGAATGACAACCACATTTCTATAGTATGAACTATTTCACTCTTCATCTGGTGATAACAGGAAAAAAAAACACTAGTTAACCTTTAGGATACAATTTTAATAAATAGCTAATATTTGTATTCAGTTTTGGGAACACTTCTTTCTTTTATCACTTAGAAGTCATGGACATGAAAGTCTCATGCACGGTTTTGAAAGAGAGAGAAAAGTGAGGAATCCTCTTTAGGTACCTTCTAGAACAATGGCAAATCGGAGGGTGGAAAAGTTGGAGAAAGGAAAAGGGAGATTTGGTAGAATGGCGGTAAGACAGTAGAATTTTCTAGGGTGGAGAGACAGTAACCAAAAAAAGAGACTTCAATTCAAAGTTTACCCATCATGTAAAGATGAAATAAGCAAAACCCAGCTTCAAAATTTTTGCTTATACAACAAATCATGAAGAAATATGCTAATTGTACCTTTAATATTAAGACTGCAGCAAAGCGACGATACTCAATTCTTTCACCACGAAGCCATTCTAGTGCAACTTTAACCTGAAAATACAAAAGAGTTGAGATCCTGATGTCAGACAATCAAGTATCAAGTATCTGAAGCATCAAAATACTACACACCTGACGTTCCACTTCATCTGCAGTCATTGCACCACCCGATCTAGCTAGGTGACCAAGAACTTTACTAGCAAGGACCAAGATTTCAGGATCACGCTTTGTTTCAAAGGCAGCGCGCATGTAATTGGAGAATTTTGCCACTTTTGATGCATTTTCGCTGA
>NW_025829035.1:0-2309 GCF_002878395.1 Capsicum annuum | reverse complement strand
CCGTTGCGTGCTAGCTTGTAGTTTAGGGGTATAGTAGGGGTGCCCCTTTCTCAAACTTTTCTATAATATAAGGCAAGCTTTTTGGAACCCTAGTTTTGGAGTTTTCCCCAACCAACCTATACCTTACTAATAAAAAGGGGCTTCTCTTTTTCAGCTGCATTGCACTGCTGCATAAACAATGGATCCACTGGGCTGGATGAGCAACCTTCTATCTGGCCTCTGTACCAATAGTAGAGTGGCTTGATACTTTCAATCAGAAAAGGAATATTGAGCAAGTCAAAGGAGAAAGGAGTTGTCCCCCCTTCTCTGGTAACCCGCCACCGCATATGTCGAAAAAGAAGGAGCGGAGAAGGAAGAACAATCGTTTGACTTTGGCACATGAGGTGGTGGGTTTGGCTAGGTAACATAATGGAAATGTATCGGACTGCAAATCCTGGAATGATGGTTCGACCCCGTCCTTGGCCTCGAGGAGTGGTGAGCAGCACGAAACTTGTTTCAATCAAATGGCATAGTATTAGGGTAGGAGGCTTTCCTTTGTTATAGAAATCCACAGACAAGATTCTGGAACTTCCAAACCAAAGAAATGCAAGATGAGAAGGAGCTTTTTACGTTATGCTTCAATAGAATGAATTCGGTAAGGGTAGAATAGGCCCTATGGTCGATCGAAGGTGCTGTGCCACTTGAACTCAAATCTATCTGACCTTCAATCCATCTTTGTCCAGCCAGATCATAACAAAATGTTAGACCAAGGTTGACACAACCGAATTGGTTGAGGAAAAGGAACCCCCAGCGACCAAGCACTCCCGCCCCCAAAAGTGGAGACCGAAGAACCTTAAGGTTGTCGAGGACACGTCTGAAGAGGAGGCGGGTGCCCTCTAAGTTGACCACCCTACTAACTAATAGACTATGAGGGGGGGGGGAAGGCGAACGGGAACCGATCGAAAACCCGAACCGCTTGACTGACCCCTTCATAGTCCATTCATTAAGGTTGGGGATGGATGGAACTAATCAGAAGTGCAAATCGCGCAAGCGACGCCGGGAAACGGACCGCAGCGCAACAACTAGGACTCGTGTCAGAGGAGTTTTGAGCGTGAGACAACACTCATGCAGCGGCAAGGACCCGCAACTCTCGAAGGGGCCACCAACCACCCGAATCACTGTAGCAAACTCTCTCTTTACTCAATGGATAACGCTTATTCTCTTTCAATCAACAAAATGAGAAATGGAAAAAAGAGGTCTTTATTGAAGAGGCTTTGTACCTAAAATAGGACTAATGCAGATCCAGAAGAATGGTCTGGGCTTTCAAAAAGATGAAGATGCAAGGGATAAAGAGACAGTCTTTTGAACAACCAAGCTGACATAAGGATTCTAGCTCGCGCCCACTTAGAGCAGATAGAGATTCTCAGACAGGGAAAAGCGGCACTCGACATCTATTAAACAAGACCAAGAACAAAGCCATACCATGCCCTTGGGAGAAAGTAGTGATGATTGCCATAAATGCTGCCCTCGAGGACGTGTACAAGAAGGTCTTTGCCAATTCCTATCAACATGGTGCATCTCTTAGTAGAGGGGCGTGAAAAGTGGAGACTTTGACCGTAGGGATCAATTGATAGACATTTTTCTTGAGGAAGAGAATCCAGGATGAACGCTTTTTTCATTCGCTATGCGCTGATTGGATGCGTACTCACGTGATCAATCGATGGATGGGGGAATTGCATGAATGATGAGACCGGCCTAACCTAAAGTCAAGGCTCTTCCCACTCTTGATGGTGAATCTTGATTGACTGACACTAGGAACCGATTCGGAGAAAGAAGAAGCATGGCATGAGATAGGCGGCGGAGAAATTTCCAATAGTGAATTACTTGACTCGATGGATGGAGGGAGAGCCCTCCAACTCAAGCACAAAATCAATATTGAGTCAACAATCATCGACAGGGGTACCACCAAGCGAGATCGAGACCAGCCCCTTGTATAGGTATAGGGTTCCAAACCTACGCTTCTTCAAATATACCATAAATCTAAATAAAGTAGGGACTTCAAAGCTTGACTAAGAAGGGAGAAAGTTGACTTTGAGAAAGAAAAGGGGTGCCCTAGCTGCAATAAAAAAACAACGCTAACGAGCAAGAAAGGGCCCCTTACTATAGATAGGGCCTTAGCGCTTTACTAATAACAAACATATATAGGGCTGACTTTTTTCAGCTTGATCGGAATTGATTCTATGATTGAATAGCAGAAGTACTACTTAGTAGTAGAAACTTGGAGAGAAGTAGGTCCCTTGTTTTTGGCAGGAAGAGTTCCAGCCTTTGTT
>NW_025829034.1:0-1585 GCF_002878395.1 Capsicum annuum | reverse complement strand
TTTTTTTTTTCAAAGGCGGTCCTTTTCTTTCCTCGGACCGATGACTCGCTTGTTCAGTACCCCCTTGGGACTACCAGTAGCTTCGATTGTTGAATCTCGTGCAAGTTAGGTTGTGGTTGTATTGGCTGCAAGTGGAACGTAGGCACTTTAGGTGTGTGTTGACCATGCACTCTCGCTTCGTGTAATGTCGTATGTATGATAGAGGTAGTATGGTGATTGACCTCAATGCTAATGGTGATCCCCAAGGTTCAACGAATGAATGAAGCTATGATCATACCCGGATAGAGATGGTGGTATTCCTCTGATGTCTCCAAGCCGGCCATAATAGAATAGATAGGCGAAGCAGTCAATAGCAGTCTGTTCTCGCCTATCGATAGATAGCAGGTTGCTTCCAAGCTCAAACCATTTGAAACGGAATTGCTACTTTTTTCTTGTTATTGATAGAGTGGTATTCTCCGCCCCTGTCAAATAAAGTAGAGGGGGAGAACTAGAAGAGAGAAAGAAAAAGAGCAAAGGATTGACAAGTCTAACGGGGGAAGAATGGCTGACACGTTGACTGCCTTCGATAGACGAAAAAAAACCCAAGCGGTCTAACCTAACCCCCAGGGTGGACCCTAATCGAAAGGCGCTAGACAGACTAAGGGAAAGCGAGATAAAGAAAGTAGCTGGCCCTATGTGTAAAACCTTGCCGCGGGAGAGTCTTTCTCCAATGAGAATAAAGAAAGTTTTTGGGCAAGACAAGAAAGGAACTCGCCCTTTGATACCAAGGGATAAGAGCTGATTGTTGGCGATGACTTGGTGAAGGGAATCTATGAGAGAAGGTTCTCGAACTGGGTTACGACCAACGCGGAACCAACAAGTTCAGTCAAATAAGGTAACGAGTCTAAGAGAAGGATCAAGCTTGAAAGGAATGGACGGGCGTAGGCTTAATAGTGAACGCAGACCCACCTGCAACTAGATATGAGATCAATGACAACAATAAAAGAAAGATGTCGAGAGAAAGTCTTAGCCCAACAAATGCGTTGCGAAGAGAGATCGAAGACGAAGATTTTCTGACACAGTGCGGGCACTAGATGGAAAAGACAGATAAAGGAACAACCCACCGGAAGGGCATACCTCAAGGGGTACCAATCTCCCCCGGCAAAGATCTATCTGCATGAAGCCGATCTATGGATAGAAAGAAAGATGCAGGAAAGGAAAATGAAAGAAGAAATCCAAATTTGCTTTGGGAGTGTGAGATAGGCAGACGGGGAGTACGCAGCCGAACAACCGCTGGGGTTTCCAGCAGTGATAGCTGAACTAATCAGATGGGCCGCCCCAAACCTGGAGCTGTTATTTAAATCGGAAATCAACATCGGGTCCCGGCTATTCGAAAAACACAGACTGAAGCGGAAGATCACAAAATGCAACACAACAAGGGGGTCGTTAGACCGTAGCTTGTGCGAAGAAAGAAGCTAATCAATCAGAATTGAGACAGGGAGGATAGGCAAAAGAGAGATTTTCGAGCCTGCAAGCAGCAAGCAACAACGGCTTTTCAGCCGTTGCGTGCTAGCTTGTAGTTTAGGGGTATAGTAGGGGTGCCCCT
>NW_025829033.1:0-1207 GCF_002878395.1 Capsicum annuum | reverse complement strand
GGGGGTTGTCTGTCAAATAAAATTAAATAATTTTATAATTATTTTGAAAAATGTCACGTGTCAGCAATTAATTGGTTCCTTTAATTTAATTGTGTATATATATATTAAATAAGTTGGATAATTATGTCATTAATTATCATGTGTTTTGGCCTTTTTAAAAAAAAATTAATTGAGAATATAAATAATGATGTGGCAATTTAAATGAGTTGGCACAAATCAATTGGCCGTTTTATCCACATTGACAACGAGTGAGACACACACACCAGTGCTGATGTCGAAAGATGTCAAAGTGGCACACTTTATGACGAACCTTGTGTTCAAGGTTCGAATTGGGATTGGTATAGCCCTGAAAATCCTCGGGTTACCAGTCCCAACCTTGATAAAAAATCTGGATTGGGAATAGCCGGGATCGCTCAGTTGGTAGAGCAGAGGACTGAAAATCCTCGTGTCACCAGTTCAAATCTGATTCCTGACACATGATTAATTTGTATGGGTCTCTCTTCACTGGAATTAATTTCTAATTAATTGATATGAATCAACATACGTATTCTTTTAGAGTCTAGATTAGAATAATAGTTTTATCCAGTTTGACGTCGATGGATTTGACCAATAAACTAATTACACAAAAGATCTATAAAGACTTTTCATTTCTGTGCTTTTTTTGTTCCTTATGAATAGTGTTATCCTTCGTTAACATCAACAGTATTTGCTGCAATATAAAGTCTTTCTATACGATTTGTTTCTTGAAAATTCTCCAGTTTCTAGCTTGTCATATGAGGTATATCATAGCTCCAGACACTCTTAACAGTCTAACTACAACTTCCTTTTTGAACTTGCTCTATTATCTACATAAACTAAATCATCTTAGGATTATAATACTAAGATTATAATTTTTGGAGGCCTAGACTAATTTATATTATATGAAAGGTGGTACGAAATAATTTCGTGGTTGATGAGATAAGATGAATTATATCAAGATTAAATTTTATTCATGAAATATCTCACCTTATGCCTCCTATGAAACGATCCGTCACTGTTTTATTCAGTTCAAACATTTCATTACCCCCTTGAATACAGCCAAGTAGGGGCGGGACCACATAAAATTTATGGGTGGTTGAGCACCCATTAATTCCGACGTAAACTATAGGTCAAACAGGTCATCAAACTCTTAAACTTGTTACAAACTTTCATTTTGACATATCAACTA
>NW_025829032.1:0-1248 GCF_002878395.1 Capsicum annuum | reverse complement strand
CGGCTTCTCCCTTTCTGGTTTGCATGTCTTTCATTCTGAATTGCCTCCTTTGACTCGTGCATGCTTGCTCCGCATGCTTATTACCTTTGTGCTAGCTTCTTGAACTCGAAATGATAACACGAGCCCTAGAACAAGCAGTCTTAGCAAAAGAAGGTACGCGCACATAAAAAGCGGTTGGACGGTGTCTTTCTCGAGAAGTTTCCATATAGGTTATAAAGAGTTATCTCATATCTAATAGGAATAATCCAATTCTTATGTCTACTATGGGAAATGGGGTCCCAATACCATCTCTTCGACGAAGTAGACAAAGGGTTCCCATCATGTTCGATCTGAGAAGAGACATGGAGAAGAAGATGTCCTCCTCAAGGGGTTAACGCCCTCGCTCAGAACTAAAGGATCCTCGCACATCGGCACTCACTGTATAAGCTCATAGGGCAAGATGAAGATCCGGAAAAAGGTTAAAGATATCATCAACTTCGCCTTGGCATGCTTCCATCAGCGCTGAAAAGAGAACTAAGGCAAGGCGGGATCTACTGAAGAAGATCCTTATCCTTCTCCTTCCATTTTTCAAGAGGGATCCACTGAAGAAGATCCTTATCCTTCTCCTTCCCCGACCCCAACAGTTTGGAAGATATCTTGAGAAAAGGTTTTAGCACCGGTGTATCCTATATGTACTCAAGTTTATTCAAAGTATCCCAATGGTGTAACGTCGTCGACTTCTTGGGAAAAAGGAGGAAGATGACTTTAATCTCTTGTTTCGGAGAAATAAGTGGCAACTATAGCTTCATTGTTCATCTTCCGCTCGCTATCGGATTAGTGAACTTTACCAGAAACCAATTCGAGGAATTTCTGACACAAGTATTCAATTAGTTCGGGCTTGTTTAGTATTGAATTGGAACCAAGACAAAAAAAGTTCTTCTTGCGAAGAAGCCCGTGCTTCTTTTCACACTTTCCAAGAAATTCCATAACCCCCAGGAATAAAGGACACTCAATCAAGATCTCTTCTAATTTCATAACGGCACCTGAAGCTCATTGGGCTTTCAGAGGCATAACAGGGAAAAGCGGACCAGCTAAACTCACTGCAAAGAAAGCAGTCGCAGCCGGGGATCTCCATTCAAAGGGATAGAAGTAAGAAAATGCTGGAAGAGATAGACCTCTTTCACTTAGTTGGATTTCCTTAAGCATATAGAAACCTAGCATTTTTTATCTTTCTTCAGGATTTGGCCTGAACTGTTCGGCAGATTCCCA
>NW_025829031.1:0-6348 GCF_002878395.1 Capsicum annuum | reverse complement strand
AAGGAAGGTTGCTCCACTCTACCAGAGCACATTCAAATGTGCAAATTTTTTATTAAGAAAAGAATATCATACATCATCTCCTGGAACTTCTCTAAAGAGGAACAGCACAGGATCAAATACTTATCCAAGGAAATCAAAGTCAAGGGTTGGACTCCTAAGCCAACCACCCCCAAAACACCAGATAAAGGAAAATCTGCCACAGCAGCTTCTCCTCAGTCCTCTACTTCCAAGAAAGTTTTAAAGGAAAAACTGAAACAAGCACTGGCCAAACTAGATGGACCAGACTCCACAGACAATACCGAAGAGTTATTACAACTTATCGCCGAAGCATCCTCTACCGGGAGCAGTAGCGACAATGGCGATATGCTAGATCCCAAGGGGATCGCTATGGCCTATCTTGATCCCTATTAAGAATAGGAAAATAACCTTTCTAAGAGATAGAGGTCCAAAGGACCGGAATTATCTCTCAAAAAGGCAATTCACTATTCCTAAAAGGAATCCAGCTGTCTCACTAAAGGACGATGTAATCAAATTTGCTTTTCAAAAAGCAACACTGTACTCAGCTTTTAAAAAGCAAGCGTCACTTCAGGCATAACTTTTCAAAAAGCAAAAGCAAATACCACTTACCTTTGTCGACTAATCTCAGTCGTCCACTTGTACGATAGATCAATTCTTTCAGTACACTCCTTGTATTCTCTCTGCCTATAAAAGGCTATATCCTCTCTTAGAGAAGGCATTCAGAAATTTCCCAGTCTAACAAATTCTCTTGCCCAATCTCTCTTGTAAACTACTTGTTGTAATGTTTTTCTGAAGTTTTAATAAACTTGTAAGTTTTTAATTCTCTCTCTCTGATATTTCAATTTCAATTTTATATTAAATTTTATTAAATTTTCAAGTATACTCACCGATCCGTTTTCTGGTATCAAAGCCATGACGGCAGGCTATATGTTTAGCATGAGCAGCTAAACATATAATCTGTCTAGAGCATGAGCAAAATTATTTTGTAAGAATATATTAATTTAATCAGTATGCTTTATCTAAATATCTAATTATGTTATTATGTCGTGTCTTATAATGGGGTTTTAATGCAAGTTCGGGGTTTCTATTTACTGTTTAAGTGTTTAACAGAACCGATTAATCTCCGGTGAGGACGTTGGTCAGCCTGAAAGTATAGGTCGTTAAGCTTAGGAGAAGCGTGTAAGACCTTGATTGGTGGTCCCATCACTGAGAAAACACTTAGCAGTCCATAGAGTAATGCCATTAAAACTTGTTAAGATCCTATAAGCCATTGATCTACCTGCATAATTATATTTAGTCATTGCATACTTGATTATTGTAATATGTCTCTTTGCATATATATTTGCTCTGTTAGTCTCTGGACAGTTTTGTTTAATGATGAATAGCCACATTAAAAATACTGTTAACCTATCTTCTTCGGCAACTCCAATTGCCACCATTGAAAATGATCTTCAAAACTGGAGTATTCCAGAAGAATCCTTCAATACTATTTATCAAATAGGGAAATTTAGTTTTTTGAAAAAACATAACATCAAGACCTCTGAGTCTACTGTTGCCATTAATAATTCATTAGAAATTATTCAATTGTTCAACGAATTAGATATAAACAGATTTAAAAATCAGTTTAATTATCTGCATATTGGACTGGTTCAAGTTGCTATTAAGCCACTGTTCCGACAAGGATTAGACATCCCTGTCTGTGCTCTCCTACGAGATGCTCGTCTATTAAATTTCGACGACTCTCTCCTAGGGGTTATCCAAAGTAACCTAGCCGACGGCCCGGTTTACTTTAATTGTTACCCAAATTTCTCGGTCGATATCAATGATCCTAATATCATGGACGTTTTAACACTAAATGTTAAAACTAAAAACATGAACAGTAAGGACAACACCCGAGAAATAGCGATCATATATCGTGTATATTATCGCCTCATGGGTACAACCCTAGCTCCAAAAGCTAGATTCACGAGCCCAAAAGGGGTCACCACCCTAATGGAAGCAAACAAAGACCGTAGCACAGTCTTTGTTCCAAAGGCTCTAGTATGGGATGATATCCTACATAGTAATGATTGGCACTTTGAGGCCATTGCCCAACCTATCCGGAGTTACTCGGAAAGATCTCAGATCGAACGGGTTATTCAACACCCAGATGGATCTATAGATCTAAAATTCTTAGGAGTTGACCCTTCTCGACTCTCTTCATCTCGAAGGTCCATCTCCTCCGGTGCCTCTTCCTCTAAAAAGGAACGTGAACCCGATGATCACGACGGCCCCAATGGTAAGGGAAAGATTAGAGGAGTTGATTACTCTGGTCCTATCCCTAAGGTCTATTACCAAAATACTAAGGTCAAAGAACCTGAAAATCTATATGAGCCTGGAAGCCCTTCAGCCTCTGAAATGGCTCCTCCTCAAAGGGTCCGAACCGACCCTAGCCTATTCGTTATGCGATCCGATAATGACGAATATGTCCCGGATCTTCAGGCCTTAAAGGTCCGATGGAACGATCCGAAAGACACTCTCAAAAGGAGATGGTACGGAAGTACTTACTCTCCAGAAGAACAAAAAGAGTTTGGTCGACTATGGATAGCCGACATGAAACGACTCCGATGCGATATGGAATTCTTCTTCTGGTTTGAAAAAACTGGAAGGTTAGAAAACCAAACCGACTCTCTCAATGCTATCGTTACCAAATGGTACACTCAGCGAAACACTGTGGTAGAATCCACAACTCCTCCTTTAGAAGGTCTTAACATTTCCTACTCTAACGAAGTCATTAAGGCTTCTCCTTTCAAGACCAAATCTGAAAGAGGTACCATGACACCTCAATGCAAAGATCTTGATAGAATAATTGAACAGAACAATTATACCAATCAAGTTCTTCACACCATTTCTCAGCAGATAGAGGACGCCAAGAGTCCTCCTCTTTCTGCCCCTTTACCAGTTAAGAGCACTCCAAGCTCTATACCTCTATCAAATCCCATCTTCAAACTCCCCGAGTTTCGCAAAGATAAATTCCCAGATTTGAACGATGATTTTAAATTGTCGGAACAAATCTTGGAAAAAATCAATTCCAAACTTACCAAGTTCAAAATCTCTCAAGAGCCCTCTAGCTCTAAAGATTCCTCCGGTTCTAAAGAAAAGAACTCTCTCTCTAAACTTTCTAGTGATCGATTCTCAACTAGAAAAAATTATTATCGTAAACCATCTCCCCCAGACGTCCAGTTTGAGGAAAACCCTTACCTCTCCACGTCTAATCATGATGGACGAGGCATAACTGAATGGAATATTGATGGTCTGGCAGAACACCAGATCTATAATAAACTCCATGAAGTTGCTGTGGCTATCACAGCCTACAAAATCAAAGGTTCCTCTGACAAAGGAGCCGCCACCATGGTTGTCTCGGGTTTCACCGGTATGCTCAAACATTGGTGGGACAATTATGTCTCGGAGGACGAAAAGAACCTCATTTACAACGCCACAGTCATTGAGCAGGTGGCTCGTACCGTAGATGGTCGAGAAACCCTAGTTCAAGAAGCACAAGAAGATGCCTGTGCAACCCTCCTTTACCACATAGCTAGACATTTTGTAGGAGAACCTAAACTCTTTCAAGATCGCAGTCTAGAAATCCTTAACAATTTGCGGTGCAAAAACCTTGCCGACTTTAGATGGTATAAAGATACCTTCCTGATTAAAGTCATGATCCGACCCGACTGCAATAATGACTTTTGGAAAGAAAGATTCATCAGTGGTCTTCCCCCATTATTTGCAGACAAAGTCCGAACAAAGCTTAAGGATAGATTTGAGGGTCAAATTCCTTATAACGTACTCACCTATGGAGACATAGTAAGTTTCATTACTACTACGGGTATAGAACTCTGTACAGACCTTAAGCTTAAACAGCAACTTAAGCAGAATCACAAATATGGTCTGACAACCTTTTGCCAAGATTACGGCTTTACTGATCTCCATGACGGTAAGAGGCATAAAAGAATGCCTCCAAAGCGTCACAAAAGGTCTTACCCAAAAGGAAGGACTTCCTATAAGAAATCAGATTCCTATAAGGAATCGAATAAACCTCGCCGTAAAACTAAACGCAAATCTTTCACCAAATCCAAAGATACTTGCTGGACTTACGGCAAGACCGGCCATAGGGCGAAAGATTGCACATCAGGCAAAAAGAAAAAGATTAATTTACTTGATCTGCCTGATGAAACCAAAGAAAAACTCTTCTCTATCATGGAAGACCCCTCCGAAGCATCTGACTCTTATTCCTCTTCTGAAGATGAATATAGCGACGAAGATTTCATCAACGCCGCCTATGAGTCTGATAGTTCCCAATCTGGGCAAGATTGCGAGTGCAATGGCACTTTCTGTATTTGCTCGAGAAAAATCATCAATGTCATTACAGACAAACCAAAAGAAATCTTGTTCGACATCATCGAGCACATTAGTGACGAAGAACTCAGACATAAGTATCTTCAAGAACTCAAACGCCTTGTGCTTTCTTCCGAAGAAGGCACTTCTAAACCAAAACCAACTATTCAGCCTTTCTCCATGACTAGGGTAATGGCTAAATTCAATCCTCCTTCTGAACCGTCTATTGCAGACCTAAAAGGAGAAATCTCCACTTTAAAGGGAGAAATAAAAAATCTTAAGGTCCGACTTGATCAGGTCGAATTACATGTTCTAACAGAACAAGTCCTACAAACAGCTTCACCAAAAGCTCTTCCATCTCCTGATATCAGTCTCCCAACTGATCATCTCCACGAGCCGATTTCTTTTCCTGGAGAAGACATTTCGGCTATTCCGTCCACCTCTACGACAGTCGCAGCCATCAAGGCCTACAGCGAACATATCGTCGTAAAAATCGTTATTGCCAACGACTTTGTGATAAACAAAGTAGCCCTTTTTGACACCGGTGCTGACAGTAATTGCATTGTCAAAGGCCTCATACCAACTCGGTACCTCCAGAAGAGTACTTCAAAATTGTACTCCGCCACGGGCGAGAAAATGCGAATAGATTATCAACTTCGCAAAGCACATGTCTGTAACAATGGCGTCTGCCTTATCAATGACTTTGTCATAACTGAAGATATCACCGAAGATATCATTCTCGGAATTCCTTTTATTAACCAGATCCGACCCTACCAAAGTAACTACGATGGTATTCGTACAACTTTGTTGGATACTGAGTTATTTTTCCCCTTACTTCGTCCGCTCTCTTCTAACGAACAGCAGCGTATCAAAGACGAAACTATCTTCCGAATTAATCGTCTCTCCTCCCACCTTCACTATTTACGCAGTGATGTTCAGCTCAAACATATTGAGCAAACTTTAAAAACCCCGGGGATGGTTAGCAAAATATCCATTCTCCAGAAGAAGTTCGAAAACGAGATTTGCTCTGAATTGCCAAACGCTTTTTGGGAACGCAAGAAACATCTCGTAGAACTTCCCTACATCTCTGGCTTTGATGAACGAAACATCCCAACCAAAGCCAGGCCTATCCAAATGAATCACGAGATGATGGAAATCTGTAAAACAGAAATCAACCACCTTCTCGAGAAAGGAATCATTAGACCTTCCAAATCCCCTTGGAGTTGTTCAGCATTCTATGTCAACAATAGTGCTGAAAAAGAACGAGGAACTCCCCGACTTGTAATAAATGGTTCGGGCCCACCCTCAAAATCATGGGCTATAGCACACCGATTTGGCCCAAAAATGCCCTGTTCACGCTGTTTCGCCCATTTATCAACCCAAATGGTCATGAAAAATTAAACGAACCACATTGAGACGATCCCCAACCTTCCTGGCACGCCCCGATCGATTATCATCCCACAGAACGCCCAGACCCCGGGTCACCCCCAAAATCGTGGGATATAGCATACTGATTTGGCCTGAAAATACCCCGTTTGCGCCGTTTCGCTCATTTGTCCACCCAAATGGCCACGAAAAATTAAACGGGCTAGACTGGGATGATCACCAACCTCCCTAGCATGCGTCGGTTGATTTTCGGCTCACAGAACACCCGAACCTCGGGCTCACCCCCAAAACCGTGGGTTATAGCACACTAATTTGGTGCGAAAACACCCCATTTGCATCGTTTCGCCTGTTTGTCCACCCAAATAGCCACAAAAAATTAAACGAACCACACTGGGACGATCCCCAACCTCTCTGGCATGCCCCAATCAATTTTTATCCCCCAGCATGCCCGGACACTCGGCCCACCCCCGAAACTATGGGTTATAGCACACTAATTTGGCCTAAAAATGCCCCGTTCGAGCTATTTCGCCTGTTTGTCTACCCAAATAGCCACAAAAAATTAAACGGACC
>NW_025829030.1:0-2296 GCF_002878395.1 Capsicum annuum | reverse complement strand
TCATCCATGATACTTCCTTAGCCTTATAATGTTAGTCTCTTGGACATGAATAGAATAGGTTATCCTTATTGTCTCATTGACTTGTTATATGATTTATGGACTCTTGGGTATAATTTTTATTCTGTTTATATGTTGTATTTATCTGCTTTATCTTTGGAGCTTAGTTGGCAGTTGCCAATGAGTACTATTCATTTGGTACTCATACTATGATTCTGCGGCCTGCAGATTATAGTACGGGTTAGCTCCATTGATGTGTGTATCGTGCGAAGCAGCCATGGTTTGGAGACTGTGAGTAATATCCTGACATTCAGAGTATTACTTACCTCTCTCTTACATATTAGACTAGTCTCTATATTGTATTTGGAGATAAGTTGTATCAGTGTAATTCCATTGATATTTCACTCTTGTACTCTTATTATATTATAAGCTCTTGTACTAATACCACCAGGTTTTGGGATTCACTTATGTAAATGATCTTTATTTCATTTATTTTGTATTCTTTTCTTTATATTATTGAGTAGTCAGTTAAGTCATTCCGGACTACGGGTTGGGATTGCTTAATAGTGGGTTATAGTATGCGCCATCATGACCTGAAAAATTAGGTCGTAACAATAAGGGATTTATCTAACCTAGTGTATCACATTGGGGTGCGTCTATCTTGTTTGTGAAGAAGAAGGATGGGTCTATGCATATGTGTATTGATTATCGATAGTTGAATAAGGTGACGATTAAGAATAAGTATTCTCTTCCTAATATTAATGATTATTCAATCAGCTTCAGGGCGTTGCAGTGTATTTCAAAGATTAATTTGAGGTACGGGCATCACCACTTCAGGACAATACAACAAACCGACAAACTGAGTCGACCGACCTAACTCTATGCAGAAAAAATAGAAGTATCTCTGGTTCCTGCATCGCGTGGGGATACAACGTCCGGAGATTATTAGTAAGGTGAACACTAGCATGTAACTCAGAGATAAGGATAACAGAATACCATGATCAATAGTACAAAATTATTCATAACCAATGCACATAATCAAATGCATATACATGTATATATGTGTGTGTATATATATATATATATATATATATATATATATATATATATCACATGTCAGAATAAGGAACAAGGCTTAACAAGCATTTTAAGACTTTAGCCTGAATTGTGTAGCTCAATTATCATAATATAAGAAGGCACCCACGGGCTATATGGGCCCAGCTCTCCCCTAGTTGGTAGGGCCCAAGTATGTGTAGTCGTACAAACCAAAGGGTTTACATATGCATTATGGGGGCCTCGAACCTCCCGGCATATCAAGGTGACATGAGTACCAAATCATATAATACGATGCAGGGGATTCGAACCTCCCAATAAAATGACAATAATTAGGGGGACTTGAACCACCAGATCATATAGACCCCGCATCGGCAACCACAACTTCCAGTGTTGGTTCCTCGGGACCTCCACTTTTATGACTCAGGTACACAACCCTCATTAAATCCCAATTAATCAAGTATCACACATTTTCATTCATTGAACCACATTACACATTAAGTCATACATTGTTGGTATCGTCATACCAACTACACGTGCAAGGCAACATCAATATGCCAAACCAATTATCATCACTTGGGGGAATTCACAACCCCCCTTTGGTTCAATTTTTTTACATTAGCGTGGGGAATAATACATCCCTATGAAGTTTAGTTAAAGATCATTATGCTTCATTAACCTTTCACATTATGCAATAGTTCAAGAGTAGTCATTATGTATACTTTTCATATTCAAAACCAATTTCACAATATAGGATTGAGGTCATAATCACTTCAAAAGTCAAAAGTTGAGGAAAATCACAATTTCCTAGTTCATTCACCATACCCTTGCACCCACAAGTTTAAAACCATAATTAAAGCATGAATAATCATATGTAAACCATGGAAAAACATTATTCAACAACAAGCATTCAAAACCCTTAACCCTTGATTCAAAGCCAACATAAATATCTCATAAAACAATACTTCAAAACATATACTTTTAACAAATGAATAATGAGGAAAGATTAACATGCTTGAAATACCAAGTTTTATGGAAAGAATTCAACCCTTGAGCCATTGGATGGCGTACTTCTTGGAAACCCTAAATATGGCTAATTGAGAGAATTTAACAGAGCTTTAGAAGTGTATGAGTATGTTATAAATAAGAAATAACCCCTCTAAAATGTCTTATGCACATGGGATTTTAATTTAGTGAGAAAAGAATTGTCCAAAGTACCCTTAATTTAAAATAGAAATTTAGTCGT
>NW_025829029.1:0-1271 GCF_002878395.1 Capsicum annuum | reverse complement strand
ACATTGTAATTTACTATTTTAAGTTATTAGCCATTATATTTTATAATACTTTCCTTGTTCAAAATTTTGTAGCATTGATGGTCTAATATATTTTTTTAGAATAATTTAACTTTTTAATTAATAAAATTTATAATACTTTGTCTTCTATTTTAATTTAAGTGACACTGATATAATTTCAAGAGTCAATCAATTATCATGATTCAAGTTCCGAAGTAGACATGTCTTAAATGACTCATAATAACTTATTAGAAATGATACAATAAAATTACTATAAAAAATAGTTGAAAAAAAAATAAGCGGGCCTCATATAAGATGTCAAGTTAATTTAAAACATCAATAATTAATTTATTTATTTTTTTTGTTTATTTTTTTTTATTAAATATTTTTTTAATATTTAGATGACTCATAATAATTAATTAGGGTTAAAATAGTAAAATTACGGTTGAAACAACTGAAACAAACATTTCATAAATGTCTATTTTTACTTTTTTTATCAAATATTATTAATTTTTTAATATGTAAATAACATATAATAATCAATTAGGAAATAACTTATTAGAAGTGGTATAACAAAATTAATATAAAAAATAGTTGTGAAAAAAAATTAGACAAGCCTTATATAAGATGTCAAAACAATTTAAAACTTGAATAGTTTGTTTATCATATTTTTGGTTTATTTTATCTTTTTCATTAAATATTATTAATTTTTTTAATACTTAAATAACTTATAATAATTGATTAGAGATGAAATAGTAAAATTACGGTTGAAGCAACTGAAGCAGACATGTCATAAATGTGTATTTTATACTTAAATGACATATAATAATTAATTAGAGGTGATATAGTAAAATCACAGATTATTACTTAAATGACCTATAGTAATTAATTAGGGATGAAATAGTAATATTACGGTTGAAGCAGCTGAAGCAGACATATTATAAATGTCTATTTTATATTTTTGTTAAATATTATTAATTTTTAATACCTAAATGACATATAATAATTAATTAAGATTGATATGGTAAAATCACGGAAAAAGCAGGCATGACGACCGCCTCCGACTTCTAAGCCTCTTCTATATATTAGAATTTAAAATTGTATTAAATTTTCATATATATATATAAATCTTCAGTATTAAAACCTTTTTCATAACGATTGGCATTAAGACCCGAACTTTAATGGTTTGAACGGTCCAATATCATGTAAAATAACGTAATTATCTCGTTCAAATTTGATTATTGACATATTTAACTATTTAATTTTTCTCAAGT
>NW_025829028.1:0-1424 GCF_002878395.1 Capsicum annuum | reverse complement strand
GGGTACAAATGTTTTTCTCGAATAAAAATAAGGTCAAATTTTAAAGATTATATTTATTTATATAAATTATAAAATATGTAATACTCTATTAATAACAATCACAACTTATTAACTGATATAGACAATAGATAATATCGTTTCCTATTACTTGATCCTCATACTAAAAATAGATGTTTTAATTTATTTGCTCAATTTGTGAAATCAAAAGAATTGTATTATATTTTTTTTCTACCCTTTAATGTTAAATAACTATATAAAGTAACAGTATAGACAAATTTAAAGTTTCAAATTATCATTTAAGGTTAATTTAACAAAATATACCTCTACGTAAATTTTTCTTAAGAATTGTGTTATATCAATAAAAAATTAAGTAATACGAAATGAATTTAGTAAGAGAGTGATAAAACACGAAAATATATGCACATGGATGTACATACATATGTATATATACACACACTTAGGGGTGAGTTGTTTGGAAACAAGTTATTCCGGAATTAGTTATTACAAAATAAGTTGGACTAACATGTATGTGTGATAACTTATCTCATCACTGTTGTATAAATGATGCGACAAATAATTTTGAGACTACCTAATACATCTAATTAAACGCAGGATAAATAATCATGAACTTTATCTCTAAATTATTATAATTATACCTCACACCAAACGACTCTTTAATACATATAATACTAAAATAATGATCTTAAAAAATAACATTGAATTTTATAATAAATTTATAAAAAAGTATTACTTTCTTATAAAGTTAATAAACTTAAATAAAATGCTACAAATATCTATGTTAAAAAAATATTCATTACATATAATATAAAAAGATATTACATAAATATAGGATTAAAATTACAAAAATAAAATGAAGATTACATGAAATAAAGGGGAATAAGAGGAGAATTTAATTTTTTAAGGTGAAAATGATTTTCACCCATATAAAAATCATAATATTTAAAATCGAACATCCTTATTTATGCCAACCAAATATTAGTTTCCACCAAACGAGGCCCTTGGTGTGCAAATTAAAACACATGGAGCGGAAGTACTAGGGAGGAAGCGCTAGAGTCTTCCCGCCACCAAACGCCGACCGCCTCGGTCCATCTGAATGTGAAGGTATTTTCTATTGCCCCTTTATTATTGCTTGAATGAAAGATTCACCATTCTTTTGCACCATACTTAGGGCTATGAAATTCCAACTTTTCTTTGTCTTGAACTATATATACTCACAATTTGGGCACCTTTGCTTCATGTTCTTCAATTCACCATATTACGCAACTTTTCCTTTTAAATTCAATTCAACTATTTCATTTTTTTTTTCGTCAAAGAAAGAATCCTCATCCACCACTAAATAGGGTAAAGAAAATTTCGTTATTTACATTTGTGTTGGTTGGAGTAATGAACATCCCTCGATTATT
>NW_025829027.1:0-1810 GCF_002878395.1 Capsicum annuum | reverse complement strand
ACACCTTGACCCCAAATTCCACCCCCGAAACCATGGGCTATAGCACACCGATTTGGCATGAAAATGCCCCGTTCACGATGTTTTGCTCATTTGTCCACCTAAATGGCCACAAAAAATTAAACGGACCACACTGGGACGATCCCCAACCTCCTTGGAATGCCCTGGTGGATTTTTGGACGACAGCATGCCTGGACCCAAGGCCCACCCCTGAATACGTGGGCTATAGCACACCGATTTCGCCCGAAAATGCCCCGTTTGCACCGTTTTGCCTGTTTGTCTACCCAAATAGCCACAAAAAACAAACGGACCACACTGGGATAATACCTAACCACCCTAGGACGCCTTCATAAATTTTTTGCCTACAATACACTCGGTCCTCGAGCCCACCCCCAAAATCGTGGGCTATAGCACACTGATTTGGCCTGAAAATGTCCTGTTCGCACCGTTTTACCCGTTTGTCCACCCAAATGGTAAAGATAAATAAACGGACCACACTGGGATGATCCCTAAGCTCCCTGGCACGCCCTGGTCAATTTTTGGCCCACAACACCCCTGGACCCCGGTCCCACCCTAAAAACCGTAGGCTATAGCACATAGGTTAAACCCAAAAATGCCTCGTTCGCAATGTTCTGTCCGTTTGTCCATCCAAATAGCCACGAAAAATATTATGGACTGCACTGGGACTATCCCCAACCTTCCTAACATGGCCCGATCGATTTTCGGCGTACAGCACTCCCGAACCCCGAACCCAACCCCAAAACTGTGGGCTATGGCACACCAATTTGGCCGAAAAATACCCTGTTTGTTCTATTTTGCTCGTTTGTCCACCCAAATAGACATGAAAAATAAAATGGACCATACTGGGACGATCCCTAACCTCCTTGGCAAGCCCTGGTCAATTTTTAACCTACAGCACGCCCGGACATCAGGCCCACCCCCAAAACCGTGGGCTATGGCATACCGATTTGGCCTAAAAAAGCCTCGTTGGTGCCATTTCGCCTGTTTGTCCACCCAAATGGCCACAAAAAATTAAATGGACCATACTGGGATGATCCCCAACCTGCCAGACATAGGCCAATCGATTTTCAGCCTACAGCACGCCCGGACCCTGAGCCCAACCCCAAAACTATGGGTTATGGCTCATCGATTTGTCCCAAAAATACCCCGTTTGCGCCGTTTTGCCCGTTTGCCACCCAGATAGCCAAGAAAAATGGACCACACTAGTATGATCCCTTACTTCCCTGGCATACCCCGGTCGATTTTAGGCCTACAGCAAACCCGAACCCTGGGCCCACCCCCAAAATTGTGGGCTATAGCACATTGATATATCCTGAAAATGCCCCGTTCGTGCCATTTCGTCCATTTGTCCACACAAATGGCCACGAAAATTAAAAAGACAACACTGAGAAGATCCCAAACCTCCCTGGCATGCCTCGATCGATTTTCGGCCCACAACATACCCGTACCCCGGGCCCACCCCCAAAAACATGGGCTATAGCACACCGATTTGGCTCAAAAATTCTCCGTTCTCGCCATTTTGCCGCTTCTCCACCGAAATAGCAAAAAAAAATTAAACGGACACACTGGGATAATCCCCAACCGCCCTGGCATGCCCCGATCGAGTTTTGGCCCACCACACGCCCAGACCTCGAGCCCACCCCCAAAACCATTGGCTTTAGCACACCAATTTAACTCGAAAATGCCCAGTTCACGCCGTTTCGCCCGTTTGTCCACCCAAATGGCCACAAAAAATTAAACGGACCACACTGGGATGATCTCCAACCTCCCTGGCATGCCCCATTCGATTTTT
>NW_025829026.1:0-1146 GCF_002878395.1 Capsicum annuum | reverse complement strand
GTTAAAGATAAGGCAAGACTTCTAGAATGAAGTCATGCCAAATATGGAATATAATCAAACGTAAATCTAAAGAAATAACAAAAAATCCAAAAACCTGGAGTCATAAGCTTAAGAGCATTGAATACAACTCAAAAATAATAAAATAAGAAAAATTTGTCTCTAAAAACAAGTAAAGACCTATGAAAAAGGTACGAGAAGATCTGGAGTTAGCTTTGAAGCCCTAGAGCATGTCGGTACCTCGATCACCACTCAGATAAACACGAATTAGCTGTTACAAGATATTCTCGTACTAGGATCTGAATCGAAAAGGGCATAATAGGAGTGAGTACGGTACACTTGTACTCAGTAGGTATCATAGGCCTACCGAGCAAAGCAAAAAATAAGATAAATAAAAATAAACTACAAGCACGTCACCTGTAAGTAGAAAAGTCCCAAACAGTATATCACACCGTCTCCATCAACAGTTTTAGTATATGGATACATAGAAACAAAAAATAGAACAACACACCTATATAGATGAAAATATAATGAAACTTAACACAAGTCAAAGAAAACTAAGGAAAACATTCAATATGAGTATACAATGCGATGCATTGAATGTAAGATGGATGAGATGAATGGTGAAAATCATTACATAACTTTCCTTGTACACCCACTAAGCCAGGTGGGGGGTTCGTAATACATATACTATATCTCAATCTCAAGCCAACCTTGTCGGCAAATAACCTCGGCCAAGTATTTTTTAAAACATCATAACCAACCTTGCCAATAAATGGCCTCAGTTAAGGATTTTTCAAAACAACATAATCAACCTTGGCGGCAAATGACCATGGCCAAGAATTTTTCAAAAGTGAGTTATTTCCTTTCAAAAATAACATTTCTCAATGGTACCAATATCTCATGAATGTATATGCATGGAATGAGAAAGTAATGCTCATAATAAAGTTATATAATGATATCCAATCCATGCAACTCATATATACACGAAAGTGAGTCCAGAATCAACTCAATATATCTATAATTCATTATTTTCAACTCAAAATAGGCACCATTAGAATAAATATGCATGCAAGACATCATTAATATCATATCAACCCACATCTCAAGTGTTTTTATCATGATAAAAGCAACTAATGCTCAAATAAG
>NW_025829025.1:0-1150 GCF_002878395.1 Capsicum annuum | reverse complement strand
AAACCCTAATGAACGTCAGTTGGTCTATCCCAAGAATTTGACGATTCTTCCCAAGAAACTCAAGTTATTCGAGATGAAACCCTAATGAACGCCAGTTGGTTTATCCCAAGAATTTGAAGATTCGTCACAAGAAACTCAAGTTATTCGAGGCGAAACCCTAATGAACGTCAGTTGATTTATCCCAAGAATTTGAAGATTCATCACAAGAAACTCAAGTTATTAGAAACGAAAATCTAATGAACGCCAGTTGGTCTATCCTAAGAATTTGAAGATTCGTTCCAAGAAACTCAAGTCATTCGAGACGAAACCCTAATGAACGTCAGTTGGTCTATCCTAATAATTTGAAGATTAGTCCCAAGAAACTCAAGTTATTCGAGGTGAAACCCTAATGAACGTCGGTTGGTCTATCCCAAGAATTTGAAGATTCCTCACAAGAGAAACTCAAGTTATTAGAGATTCATCATATGCATGTATCGAAAATTTACTTTTTTTGTGAAATATAGTTAAGCTGGCGTGCGAGATTTTTATGTTCATTTTAAAGTATCACGTAAATTCTTTGTTCAAATCCTCAAGTCAACCTCGAGTTTCGTATACTTTCCACTTGTCGTTAACAACACTATTAAAGTGCTTAAAAGTTATTTCGACACACTAGCATTTCTCTCAAAACGTAAAGAAAAATTGCAAATCAAAGTATTCTTATTACTCCTATGTAATGGTGTTAAGTGGTCGGGCCGGGTCAACCCAAAACCGGCCCGTGATTGTTACCGGGTTGGTGGGTCGGGTCGGGCTGGGCCGGTTTGGGGTTAAGTGGGTCGGGTC
Source organism: Capsicum annuum (assembly GCF_002878395.1). Classification (NCBI taxonomy): domain Eukaryota; kingdom Viridiplantae; phylum Streptophyta; class Magnoliopsida; order Solanales; family Solanaceae; genus Capsicum; species Capsicum annuum. Next base: position 331 of record NW_025829025.1, on the reverse strand, counting down.
GGGTCCGGGTTCAATAGTTAAAAATTTAAAAACAACCCTGACCCGACCCACTTAAACCAACCCAATCAAACCCACCTAAACCCGATTAAAAAATCGGTCAAACCCGTTTTAAAAAAAAAAATCCAATATACACTATGTACACTACAATTATATACACTATATACACTCCAATATACACTATATATTTTTTAATAAATATATACACAATTACACATATATACGTACCATTCAATATATACGACTATACGTACTACTTTAAATAAAATATATACTACAATAGTACAATATATATATACACTACAACATATATATATATATAATTATATACTAA
>NW_025829024.1:0-2510 GCF_002878395.1 Capsicum annuum | reverse complement strand
CCTATAGGGTTAAAAATGCCAAAGTTTGACAAATATGAAGGACACGACGATCCTGTAGCTTATTTGAAAAAGTTTTGCAATCAATTAAGAGGATCAGGAGGAAAAGAAGAATTATTGATGCCTTACTTTGGAGAAAGCCTTACAAGAATAGCTTTTGAATGGTTCATTGACCAAGACATTTCCCGTTGGCACGTATGGGATGACATGGCTCGGGATTTCGTTCAATAATTTCAATATAACAATGAGATAGTGCCGATCGCACTACGCTTGCCAACATGAGAAAAAATATGACTGAAAGTTTCCGAGAATATGCTATCAGATGGAAAGAGCAGGCTTCAAGAGTCAGACCATCGATAAAGGGATCTGAAATGATTGATATCTTTTTGCAAGCATAAGAACCTGATTATTTCTATCACTTACTTTCTATAATTGGAAGCACATTTGCTGAAGTTATTAAAGTTAGAGAAATGGTAGAGAATGGAATAAAATCAGGAAAGATCATCAGCCAGGCCGCTTTGAAAGCAACAACACAGGCAATTCAAAGTGGTGCAGGAAGTTTCGGGGGAAAGAAAAGAAAAAAGAATGTAGCAACTGTCGGGAAAGGTCCACGACAAAATTAGAGTGGTGCGCATCAACCATACACACAAAATCTATTATATTTCGTTCCATCACCCCAATATCCTATTTACAACACACAACCATATGCTCGGGCTCCTTCTTACCCGCGAAGGTGTGCATCAGCCATCCAAAATTATCCACCGGTTCCGCAAGTTCAAAGAGACCCTCCTAGGTCTAATTTTTGACCTAGAGCAGAATCCAAAAGGGATAATATGGGCAAAGATAATTTCACTCCTATTGGAATATCTTACACCAATTTATTTCATAGGCTGAGAAAAATAAATGTCCTAAACCCAATTGAGAGAAGGATTCCAAATCCTCCTCTGAAGAATTTGGATTATTTTAGAAGATATGAATATTGTTCCGATGCCCAGGGAACGACACAGAGAAATGTTGGTATTTGAAAAGAGTTATTCAAGAGTTGATTGACACCCAACGAATCATGGTACAAAGTCCAAACGCTTCAAATGTAATCAAAATTTGCTGCCAGATCATAATGAAACAAACATGCTCGAAGTGATACCCAGTGGTGAAGATGCTGTAATATCCTTTAAGCCGATCACTAAGATTAAAACTGGTTTGGAAAAATCAGCAAATGTTGTAGATTTGACAAAAGAAAAACCTGCAGAAGCGGAGGTATTAACAAAACCCAAATCATTGAATGTTCCCTTAGTGGTGGGGAAAGAAATTTCAGGAAATGTTGGGTCAAGTCAAGTAAAGTCAAAATTCATTATTCCTGGAAGATCCTCTAAGCCTCTTTTAATCATAAAAGGAGCTCCTATAGCTCCCATTGTGTAGTATTTCTAAGACTTTGACCTACCATTGCGTAGAGTATCAAATAATGACAGGGCTAAGGCAGTAATCTCGACGGAGATTAGGAGGAGCTTTGATGAATAAAAGAAGAATTGGTAGAAATTCTCATAGGTGAAGCAAATCAAACCTATTTCTTTCCAACGATATGTAGATCATCAAAAACGGACACTCGAGCGATGAGTTACGACCATTCCGATTGAACTACGACCAATCCGATCGAACTGTGAACAGTAAAACGTGCAGGAAAAAAAGGACTAAGGACTGGCGTATTTTTGCTCCAACTTTAAATGATCATAACTCCTTGTACATAATGATCTAGGTGATCTACTATATATCAACGAAAGCTCTGCGAGTGCTCTTTCCAATGAAATTGGTTTCATCCAATTTGTCTATCAGAGCAAAAAGTTATGGTCGATCTACTTCAGCCTATCAAAAGTAAATTTTTAGGTCAACTTCAAACGACCATAACTCCTCGTACACAATGATCTGGGTGAGATACTATATATCAACAGAAAGATATGAGAGTCTTCTTTCTAATGAAATTAGTTTCATCCAATTTGGATATCGGAGTAAAACATTATGGTTGATCTACTTCAGACTATCAAAACAGTTCACCAAAGGACAGATTCGAGATTTTTTTAATTTTCAGGGGCGTTTTGGTCATTCCTCCTCACCCAAAATTCGTCCAAACCCTATATTAAAGCCTATTAGAAGTATTATATGTTATATTTCATCAAATTCCCTTAAAAAGAAAACCCTAAGCTTCTACATCCAACTTTAAGAACCTCCAAAGTTCACCATTAATTCTACAAATTTATTCAAGATTCCAAGTTCCTAGTTCAAGAACTTCATGAACCTCCAAAGTTCACCATTAATTCTGCAAATTTATTCAAGATTCCAAGTTCCTAGTTTAAGAAATCTAAGAACCATCATTCAAAGGCACAATTAACATCTCAAAAATGAGTATTGATCTAAAGTTCATCATTCAAGGTATGTGGGGTTTTTCAACAAGAACTCTCTTTCGTTCTTGTGCCCAAAAGTAATTTTCTTTACAAAGATATGATTTTTATTTGATTTTT
>NW_025829023.1:0-1101 GCF_002878395.1 Capsicum annuum | reverse complement strand
TACAATTTACCGATCTTGTTGATTTTTAAAGGTGAAAAAAGATTTTTTATCTATCTATAGCTATAATTTATATCTATATCTATATTTATAATTTATATCTATAATCTATAATATATAAAAAGTGTAAAGGACCTTAGAAATGTTGTTTGAACTTTTTGCCCTTCAATAAAAGTCTTTATTTTAGACAAAATTGTCTTTTTACTATTTTTTTCTAATATTTATGATTTGAAAATTAATTAAATATACTTATGATAAAATCTTTCCTTATTACAAGTCATCATAATTAATGACAACTAATACTTTTTTCATTAGTTTAAGAATTTTAAATCAATTAAATTTGATTTTAAAAAGATTTAAAAAAATCTTGAAATAAATAAAAAATGTTAAAATAGGAAAAATTGAGAAAATATGAAAATTTTAAAAGTTTTAAATACGTAATTACAATATAATCAATGACTTTTTAAAGATTTATTTAACTTTAAAAACAAGAAAAAATTTTAAATATAAAAGAAAAATAATCATTTCATAAATATGGTTCAAATTGATGTGTCTATCTTAGCCTCCGACAGCAAGGGAAAGAGGCACTACTACATGATAAACACAAAAGTGATGATTCATCAACCACATGAAACTTCTGGTGGTAAAATAAATATGTGCTTACATTAGAATATATATGTATGTTTACATTATTATATTAATATGTGAAATATCTTTCAAAAGTGATTTAAACTTTTACACTTCAGTAAAAATCTTCGCAATAGATAAAATAATTTAATTTTTAATAATAAAATATTACACGTGCAAGGTACGTTCTATTAAACTAGTATATATATAAAAGCAAAACTAAAAGCACTAGAAGAAGTCACGTGGCAGTACAATAAAAAACCTTGTGGTAGTTTTTAGGAAAAGGGTAAAATAATTGTAATAAAAAATTTGAATTAAAAAATTAGATATATTTAAATTTTGTAATTAAAAGATTGTCATTATTAAATTTTGTAATTAAAAGATTATCATTAAATCAGAGGAATGTTCTATTGAAGAGTTGTCAATGAATTCTAACTATTCATAACTTATCCCTTTTAATATTATAAAATATATTTA
>NW_025829022.1:0-1718 GCF_002878395.1 Capsicum annuum | reverse complement strand
TTTGGGAGCTCTTTCCATTTGTCTCCTACTATTAGGTAAACTCAAATGAGATGTATTAGGCCTATGTGTAGGGACATCTCAACCTACGCTGGCTACGTAGTTCTAGAACACAAGGATTACTTCTAAGGATCTCACTCTACACTGAATAACAGGTGAGTCCCCATCCTTGGGTTCACTCGGTGCTGAATTCTACTCCCAACTGAATAGACATTGAACTGATTAATTGAACTGAACTAATTAGCTAAACTAAACTAATTAGCTGAACTGATACTAATGGTACTGTTTAGCAAAACTAAACTGAGTTTACTGAATTCTGATGACTGACGGAATGTACTGAGTTCTGAGAACTAATTGAGAGTACTAAATTTACTATGATTGCCTATGAGTACTAAGGTTAAAGAGATTACTGAGTACTGAGATCACCGAGATTACTGAACTACTGAGACTACTGAGATTTTTGAGTTTTCCTGAGCCACATGACCGACTAAATTCTATAAATCATGGCTTAACTGAGAGTATCATGATAACATGACAAGGATCTAGGCATACAACTATATTTTTGGGTATAAGTACCCCTAGGAATCGATGGAAGGAAACTGACACACATGACACTTCTTGATCATAGGAATAACATCCACAATTCATAATACCATAAGTAGGGGGTTTCATACTACACATGTTTCTCAATACCATATACATGAAAGGGAATGCATATAACATTTAAATACTTATATAACTTCAATTTCATGAGCATTCCATATCACAACAACAATACACAACAATTAGCATGGAATTCATATTAAGTCATAAGGAATAGAGCATCATCTTGTCATTTAAGTTCTATTTATCTATAATATATGATTTCTAGTCTCTTGGGTATTTTATCAAACACCTTGCATGCACACCTTGTGGCATAGGCATATTCATAACCTTAATGATTTAAACCACCCAAATTTCATATATTTCAATTTGCATGTCATTCTAGTTTCATAAAATCACATAAAGATTCTAATTTGGGAGTTGTATAACAATCAATCACACAAACATAATCAACCCACAACATAACTTCATGATTCATAGTTTGAAAGAGGGGTTCTTGAACTCCACGGATGAAATAAATTTGTAGATGAACACTACGCATACCTTAAAGCTTGATCTTGAAAGAGATCTAATGTTTCTTAAAGGTTCTTGAAGAAATCCTTAGGCTTGATCTTGATTTTTATTGACTAGGGTTTAACTCCTTTGGAATAGAATGTTCTTGTTCTTGAGGAGATGATCTTGAGAGAAAACCCTAATCTTGTGGTTGAGAGTGTATGAGAGAATTTTTGAGATGTTTAACTGAAGAAAAATAGGAGAAAGTTACGTCCCTTGAGGGTTTTAAGTCGTGGGAGGCAAAAAAAAAGACCAAAATACCATTACGAAACAACTTTCTAATTGCTGAATTTATCAGCTGACGACCAAGGCTGATAAACCATCAAATCTGTGATAGCCCGTCAGCCCAGGTCATCACCTGGGAGCTGGAATTTTTGGGTTTCTGCCTAGGCCTAACGACATTCGTGATAAGCTGTCAGACTTGTGATAAGTTATCACAAAATGTCATCACTAGGGGTTGGTTTCTGCCTAAGGCTGATGACATTCATGATAAGCCGTCACACTTGTGATAAGTTATCACAAAATGTTGTCACTCAGCTTTCCAGGCTGACATACTGGAGTAAAAT
>NW_025829021.1:0-2746 GCF_002878395.1 Capsicum annuum | reverse complement strand
GGGATAATTCTTTCATGGGGTTTAAGCTGTCTAGAGGCATAGGATATTACCTTAGCTCTTTTAATCAAAACATATCCTAATCCAACTCTGGAAGCATCATAATACACAACAAACCCATCTGAACCATTTGGTAAAGTCAAAACTGAGGATGTAGTGAGTCGAGTCTTCAACTCCTAAAAACTCTTCTCATAAGAATCCTACTACTGGAATTAGACTTTCTTCTAAGTCGATTTCGACATGGGGGATGCAATAGATGAAAATCTTTCAATAAACTATCGATAATAGCTAGCCAAACCTAAGAAACTCCTGATATCTGATGGAGAGATAGGCCTGGGCCAGTTTCTCACTACTTTGGTCTTTTGAGGATCAATTCTAATGCCATCACCAAAAACTATATGACCAAGAAAAGCTACTGACCTTAGCTAAAATTTGTACTTACTGAATTTGGCAAACAACTAATGGGACCAAAGGGTCTGTAATACTATTTTGAGATGGTCTGGATGATCATTTTCACCGCGGGAGTAGACAAAAATGTCATCAATGAAGACCCCTAAGTATTGAAGAACTTGATTGCTTGCCTCCATATTTTCTAAACACCTATTCTTTCAAGATTTCAATAGATAACAATGTGGTGGATTGAAGAATAAACTTATGCGCTTTATTGTTATGACTAGCAATCCACCACCTTATAATTATGTTTCTCATAGGAGTAGTATCATGTTGGATGTCCTATAAATCATAAAGGTATCTCCAAACATGTCTTGAAAAGTGTATAGAAGAAAAGATATGCTTAATAGTATCAAGTCTAGATCTGTAGCAACAAGAGCAATTGGCAGGTTCATGACCAATGAAATTGATTTTTTCATTTGGTTAGTATTTTCCACTAAATTTTTCCACAAAAAAAGAAAAACCTTGAAAGGAATATTCTGTGATACATAAGAGTATTAGTTAAAGTCATTTTTTTTCTTTCTTACAAGGTCCCAAGTAGAAGAATAAGAGAAATTTCCACTAGTATTAAACTTTTATATAGCCTGATCAGAAACACCTTCTTGATAATTAAATAAAGTGTTGAGGATTTTATGAACAAAAGCAACAGCAACATACTATCTCACCTTATATTTATTCTATTTTCCATTGATAAGGAATTGAGAAACTATTGTATTGTTAAGTCTAGGGATGAACTTATTGTGATAAGCTAGAGGTCCCACCCCAAGCCAGTCATCCCTCCAAAAGTAATAGGTTCTTGAGTTTAAAGTCTACTAGATGTGATCTTCAACAATACTTTCGTTTCTCACCATATGCTTCCACATTGAGATTGACCTTTGTCCTACTTTTTAATGATAGGGTCGGCTTTTTAGCAGTACTTAGCTTTGAGAATATCTTCCCAAAATGATCTATTGGATTTGAAAATTCACCACTTCTTGCATTAAAGGGATAAATAAAAATCTTCAAGCTATCCTACACCTATCCCTCCTTATTCATAGGAAAAACTAAGTGTTTCTTATGAGGCCCAATGGTATTTCTTTTTAAATTGTCCCTATCTCCAAAAGAAATTAGCAGTGAGGCTCTTAATTTGCTTGAGAATGATTTTAGTCGGAGAGATAACTGCAAGGATATGAATGAAGAGGGATTGAAGGACTAATTTAATCAAAGTGACTCTTTCTCCATAGCCTAACATCCTTGATTTACATCCTCTAATGTTATAAAGCACCTTGTATACTATGAATGAGTAGTATATAATCCTCTGACCGCTAGTATAAAAAGGGCATCTTAGATAAGTAATATGACTCTCCTTAGGAGTAAAAACAATGATGCTTTTAATTCTATCAACTGAAACTTGTGGAGTCTTTGGGGGATCATGAAATTGCTTTTGTCCTTATTTATCACCTATCCATATGTCTTCTCATAAAGCTGTAGAGTCTTCATAATAAGCTTGAGAGAATATTTTTAGGTAGATGGTACAATGATTACATCATCTGCAAAAGTGAGATGATTCACTCGAGGACCTCTTTTCTCTGTATAAAAATCTTGATATATGTAAACAATTATTTTACAGATTATTCATCAGTATTGAAAGAACCTCAACACTAAGGATAAAGAATACATTAGAAAGTATATCACCTTGTTTAAGACCTCTTGTAGAGTGGAAGAAATCATGCCTGGAACTATTCACAAGAATAAAATTCCAATTAATAGACATAATCCTTCAGATCATATCAATGATGATCTCATCAAATCCCATTCATCTCAAAACTAGACAAGTGAAGTCCAAGAAACCCTATCATAGTCCGTCTTCATATCACATTTGATAACTATATTATCACTCTTCATAGGTTTCATGATGTTGTAAATAATTTCTTGAGTTGACATAATGTTCTCTTTAGTGCTTATTTATTTTACAAACCTAGACTGATTATCAAAAATCAACTAAGGAAGAATGGGAGAAAGTCTAAGGTTGAACAATTTGGAAAAGATTTTGTTGGTGAAGTTATTGAGGCTTATAAGTCTATTTTCTGAAAGCTTATTAGGATGATCTAGTTTTGCTAATTAAATCAAACATGTATGTGAAAAGTATTTATGCATGTTGCGACCATAAAAAAAGACCAAACCACATGTATCACGTCATTACATATGATATCCCAACAAGAATGAAAAATTTATAACTCATCCCATAAGGAACAACAATTGAGGTGGAGCATATAGAAAAAACAACCTACTTCAGTTCTTCCATATTAGGAATGGTTTA
>NW_025829020.1:0-1228 GCF_002878395.1 Capsicum annuum | reverse complement strand
TAGATATATTGGGTAATGTTAAAGAAAATCTTGGCCGTTGAATTTATTCCCAAATAGAATATTTTGGAGGCTGTGTTTGTACCACTTAGAAAACCCTAGTTATGTATAATTACATTTGTAGCCTTACTATATATTATGATAATTTAATTAATTCATACCAAATAATAATGAGAAACAAGTAGTAATAAATTATATTCCTACCAAATATATTCAAAAAGAGTGGCTTCTGAATAAAATGCTGCAAGTTGAAGTAGATCTAGTGTCTTCAAAAATCTACATACTATCATAATATTATTAAAAATAATTATATATTCAGTGGCGGAGCCGACCTTTGTATATTTTATTTATATACATTATACTATTTGATACCTCTATCGACAAAAAAAAATATTATTTACAAATCATCAGAATTATATTTTTTGTATGTATAATAGATGTGGAACCTCCTTCAATTAATTTCTTTTTCAAATTTTAAACCCCCTTCGTGGAAATCCAAGCTTTACACCTTGTGCATGTAATCCTTTAAAGTATGTCATAGTTTTCATACGAACCTGAATCGACATATGTAAACGTCTGTTGCTCAGACTCTTAAAATTGCGCCAATTACATGCAAGATCCTTCAAAAGTATTATATTTTGTGAGGATCTAGCACGAATGCCATGATATTTTTAAAAAGTTCAAACAACATTCGTACATTGGCGATTCAGGTGCGTATCGAAGCTTTGACATACAAAGGCTATAAATCAAAACAATTGCTGAGATTAAAGAAAAAAGAAAGTGGAAAGAAATGAGTATGAGTTTGTGTGAGTCTTCAAAAAAGTTGCTAGGTATATATAGATACATACATTGATGTTATTCCCTACTATAATATAGTTTGGAGGCTGCGCTTATAACACTTAGAAAACCCTAGTTCTATGAAATTACTTTGTAAGCCTTTTAGATATTTATATTATGACATTATTGACCTTGCATCTTATTATTAGTATTATATTGTTGCACTAAATGTATGGCACATGAAAAGAAAGAAATGCAAATAAAATAAATTTTTAGTTATTTGAGAAAAAAAATATGATATTAGCAGAGCCATGATTTGAATTTTATGGGTTCTGAATTCTAATATTATTAAGTTATTGGTTTCTAAATTAATATTATATATATTCAATGAATTTTTACGACAAAGATTGAAGCAGAGCTAGTGGCTTTGGCCGAACCCGATTGCCATCTTTTA
>NW_025829019.1:0-1193 GCF_002878395.1 Capsicum annuum | reverse complement strand
TCGGGTAAGGCATTGGATCGTAGTTTAGGATTAGTGTTGGTTAGCGTAGGTTTGTTTTCCAATACCTTTTTTGTTCATTTCGGGTTGTAATAATTGGACTGGACATTATTATTTTGGTTTTTAGATTGTTGTTTGATGTTTGTTTATGTTCGTTGTATGGTTTATACATTTGTGGTGTCTAATTAGCCGATACTCTCCACCAAGCGACCGTGGTCGAACCACGGGACCAAGGGCGGATTTCATATAGCCCGTGGGATTGTAGAATTTTAGGGTGTACCATTTAGCTCAAAAGTAATACAAAGAGTTGAGTCAGTCTTTTACAAGCATGAATTGAAGCTTTTTAAATTATGTACATGTGTTTTCATTCATCTTATGCTAAATTACTTTATGAAATGCTCTCTCTTATGTTGTATAAAAATATGTTATATTTTTGGATTGTTCTACATACCAGTACTTTCGAGTACCCGGGGTCCAGCTCAGTAGTAAATTGTTCCCAGACTTCCAGAATTTGGTGAGCCTCCCTTACACTGGAGGGGCATTCTATCTATATGTAATCTCAGTCAGTTTATGGTTCAGATGGGGGACTTGTACAGGCCTAGACAATTAGTGTTCAGTAGAGGCTTCATAGAAGGAATTTGAGTATTGTATTGTCATACTTTGTTGACACAGTTTGTATTATAAGTTTTACATGAACTTCATTATATCTTCTAGACTTTGATTTATGTATGGATTATGCTTATGATAGTATGCTAAGGGGTCTCTTGGACCTTTGTGGTTCTAGATGCCCGTCACGGCCAGGGCCTCGACTCAGGTCATCACATTGATGCACTTCTCTCTTTTAACTTCTTGGGTTTCAAGACTAATAGCTTTTTATTCTAAATATCTATGCTACAGTAAGTTGTTATTTTTGGTATATGTCGATGATAACTTGATAATCGATAATAAACCTGATTGACTCAAGTCACTCATTGCATACTTCAATCCCAGATTGATGTTCATGATATTGTCACTCTTTCATATTTTCTATGTATTATAGCAACCTGTACAAGTGAGGAATTCTTTTATTCTCAGTGAAGATATGTAGCGGACCTTCTTAATCCAGTGTATATGGTTGATTGCAGTCCTTTCTACTCACCCATTTCACCTGCATCGAAGCTATCCACAACTGCTGGTATTTCTTTCAATGATCCCAC
>NW_025829018.1:0-1056 GCF_002878395.1 Capsicum annuum | reverse complement strand
TAACAAATGAGTTAACCTCCTTGGGAAAAGTCATCACTGAAGAAGAACAAGTAGAGAAGGTTCTGAGGGTGCTACCAAAGTCAAAAGGGAATGTTAAAGTCACTGCAATCAAGGAAGCAAATAAGGATCTCACAAGTATGAATTTGGATGAACTAGTAGGGAATTTAAGAACCTATGAAGTGGAAGTTGATGGCATTAAGGAACAGAAGGCTTCTAAAAAAATCTTGGCCTTGAAGGCTTCTGATAGTGATAAAGAGATTGAACTGGATAAGGAACAAATTGCCTTTATAACAAAAAACTTTAGCAAGTTTTTTAAGAAGAAGAAGGGAACAGGTAGCAAGAAGTGGTCCAATGACAATCCAAATGGATGTTACAAGTGTGGAAAGACTGATCATCAGATCAGAGAATGTTCTCTCTGGGAAATAGAATGGAGGAAGGAAAGAGTTAAAAAAGAACAAAAGGCCAGGAGGAAGGAAAAGGAAGAACATGCCATGATAGTTGCATGGGGATCTGACTCTGGAAATGATGATGATGGAGTTGATGAGACAGCATTTATGGATTTCGGAGACTCAGACATTGAGGAAGAAGATGATGCTTCTGAGGTAAGTTTACTTGAACTAAAAAAAAAAACTGCATTTTTTTTCTAAAACTAAACTTGTTTCCTTAATGAGTGATTTAATTGAAAATTTCCAAGAATTAACTTTTGATAGGGATAAATTGTTCAACAGTCTTGCAAGTCTTAAATTTGATTTCATTTACTTGAAAGTTTGCAAGCAAAATGTTGACAAAGAAAATTGCACTCTCAAGGAACAAATTACATTGCTTGAGTCCTCAAATAATGATCTTAAATCAAAAATCCTTAAACTGACTCTCACTGACCATGGGAAAAAGGCCATAAGTAAAGAACAAGAAAATGTTGAACTTGAGTTAACTAAGTACAAACACGAATGCTATGACTTGACTGAAAAGATGGATAAGATGAGTCAAGAGGTAGCAAGATTAAAATTGAATCTATAAAAGTCAAACAGATGGACAAATTCTTCAAGAATTGTTCAT
>NW_025829017.1:0-1330 GCF_002878395.1 Capsicum annuum | reverse complement strand
TTCCACTTGTTTGATTATTAACAGTCCCATGCAGTACAGTATATGCTGCTTATTGAAGGAAAAAACGGACAGATTATGATTATGAACCTACATCTATGTCATGAAAATACTAAATTCTTTCCCTAATCCTAATTTTATATATATGTATATATATGGGCAGATTATGATTTATAAACCTACATCTATTTCATGATAATATTAAATCCTTTCCCTAACCACCTTATCCTATCTATCTATCTATCTATCTATCTATCTATCTATCTATCTATCTATATATTCCACTTGTTTGATTATTAATAGTCCCATGCAGTACAGTATATGCTGATTATTGAAGGAAAAAATGGACAGATTATGATTATGAACCTACATCTATGTCATGAAAATATTAAATCCTTTACCTAATATATATATATATATATATATATATATATATATTCCACTTGTTTGAGTATTAACAGTCCCATGCAGTACAGTATATGCTGCTTATTGAAAGAAAAAATGGACAGATTATGATTATGAACCTACATCTATGTCATGAAAATACTAAATTCTTTCCCTAATCCTAATTTTATATATATATATATATATATATATATATATATATCCAAGTGGATTAATTTATTATTACTTGATTTTTAAAAAGCTTATTACTAGTTTTGACATTATGTTGTTGTTAGAGTGGGTGAAAGTGTCGCATTGGTTGAGGAATGGACTAGTGGTTTGCTTATATGAACTTGGGAAATTCTCCTCTCATGAGCTACTTTTTGACTTGTAACGTAGGCCTAACTGTCATATCTTTACATGGTATCAGAGTCAGGTCCATCCCCGTTTGGGCTCCTGATCCACACGCCAGTTTAGCCGTGAGAAGGAGTGTTAGAATTTGTGAAAATCCCATATTGGTTGAGGAACAAACTGATGGTTTGCTTGTATGGACTTGGACAATCCTCTCCTCATGAACTGAGCTAGCTTTTGGGGTGAGTTAAAGGACTTAATGTTGTTTATTGAAAAGCCAGGAGAGCATGATAAAATACCTCTATTGTATTGCAACAAGATATTAATCTAATATATATCTTAAAAAATACTCTTCTTGTAATGATCATACTATGTCACTGCAGGAAATTAATGACATTTATGTGCAGCTATAGTTTGTCCTAGTTATTGAGTTTACAATTTAATATTCGTACATATTTAATGGTTTTTCTAATACAGATACAAAGTCTACGTAAAAATTATTGGGTTTTTCTTTGAACGTTTGTTATGATCAGTTAGAAAATAAGCAAACTACAAGCAAAAGAAAAAAAAGAACACAAAGATTTACGTGGAAACCCTT
>NW_025829016.1:0-1493 GCF_002878395.1 Capsicum annuum | reverse complement strand
ATTAGAGAGACAGAGTCGTTAAGAGTAATCTTTGAACTCCAAAACTGCGTAGCCAGCGTAGGATGTAGGAGTCACCCATTAAAAAAGGCTTGTCACCTGCTAGATAGGATTGACTATTATACTGCCTTAGGCTTAACTTCCTACGAGGGTTATCTTCTAGAGAGGCTTGAACAGAGAGGTCTTTACCCGTGGCACAGTATTAACACCCTTCTAGCTAGGGTTATAGTTTAGACCCCACTAGTTCAGATTTAAAGCATGTCGGTTAAGTGAGAACTCCTACAGTTACAGTTTCAGTATTAGTCTTTAGAGTAGAACTCAGAGATTAGGACTGCCAGATACAATCACCTATCTCAGTAAGGAACTCAGAAAGTTCCATTGATTTATAGAGCACCTATAAGATAGGCATGGTATCACATAAAAATATTCAGTATCAGTATTATCAGATTCAGAGATCACCCATTACATAGGCTTGATCTAAGTCTTAGATTCTGTTAAGTCATCTCATTATCAAATCAAGAGATCACCCGTTAGATAGGCTTGATCTCAGTCTCAGATTCAGTTGAGTAATCTCATTATCAAATCCATAGATCACCCATTAGATAGGATTGATATAAGTCTCATATTCAATTAAGTAATCTTATTTTAAAATCCAGAGATCACCCATTAGATAGGCTTGATCTCAGTCTCAGTTTTAGTTAAGTAATCTTATGATCAGATCTAGAGATCACCCATTAGATAGGCTTGATCTCAGTTTTAGATTTAGTTGAGTAATCTTATTATTAGATCCAGAGATCACCCGTTAGATAGGTTTGATCTCAGTCCCAGATTCAGTTGAGTATTCTTATTATTAGATTCAGAGATCCTCCACTAGATAGGTTTGATCTGAGATAAAATATCTTCTTATCATTGATAGTATATTCAGGGATTATTCGTTAGAGAGGTTTGATCTCCAATTCAGTCAACTAAAAGAAACAAGTTCAGAGTGCAGTCATTGATGTGAGTTGATTCAGTTAATCAGCTCCAGTAACATCAGTTTTCGAGATCACTCGCTAGAGAGGACTGATCTTAATTCCTGTACTCTATTATCAATATTAGGAGATTCAATTGTTCAGTATCTCATTATTAGTAGTGAGTTCAGATGACAGTAAGGAAGTATTTGAGTTTCAATATTTTGAGTCACGATGATTTCAGTTATGATTTATGCATTCATGTATGTGTTCTCATTCAGTACTCTCATGATTATTCAATTAAGTAATTGTTCATGCATAAACCCTTACATTTAGACATTCCTCATCTTCATACTTGGTACATTCCCATACTAATGTAATTGTGTTATGGTGATTTATTTGACACCATAGGTTCAGAGGCAAGAGATCTGGAGTACCCTTAGCTGCTTAGTCCTAGTCAGCAGAAGTAGACATAGTAGTGAGTCCTCTTCAGTTGAGGATGATCCTTATTTTTATTATTATCATATCAGACTTAGTTTATTTTCA
>NW_025829015.1:0-1461 GCF_002878395.1 Capsicum annuum | reverse complement strand
TTACTAGGGGTGGCATGGTATGGTATGATACGGTATTTGAAATTTCGGTACAGTAATTTTGGTATTCGATTTTTAAAAACACTATACCATTACCATACCGTATTAATTTGATATGGTTCCATATTTTGATGTTCGATTTTGGTATTTTGCGGTATGATTATTGATAACCATAATTTGTTCAACTTTAATAAGTAATATATACTTGTTATAAAACAAGAAAGAATAAAGAAGAAGAGTAGAGAGAATAGAGAGAGTGATTCTTATTTCTTCTCTTGATGGATGAGAGATCATAAGATTGTAAATACAATGAATAAAACCCCTCTATTTATAGGGAAAGTTTACTCCCAGTCTGAGTAAAAGACGGATGCTTCAAATCCTAATAGATATCAAAGTAGATTTTGATAGACATTCACTATAATGTAAATACATTTATAACACTCCCCCTTGAATATCTAATTGGTAGATAATGTGCCTCGTTAAAACCTTACTAGAAAAAACCCAGTAGAAAAAAAATCTAGTGAAAGAAAAAGAGTACACATCTCTAATAATATGCATTTTGGCTGCCTCATTAAAAACCTTACAAGGAAAATCCAGTGGGACAAAACCTCGTAAGGAAAAAAAAGTACAACGCGTATTAAATCTCCCTAATGAGAACATCATTGAACCTTTGCATCTCGATCTTATGCAGCATCTTCTTGAAAGTTGCAATTGAAGAAGATTTGGTGAATAAATCAGTCACATTGTCAGTTGAACGAATCTGTTGCATATTAATATCATCATTCTTTTGCAGCTTATATATGTAGAAAAGTTTTGGCAAAATGTTCTTCGTTCTATCTCCATTTATGAATCCTCCCTTAAGATGTGCTGTGTATGTTGAATTATCTCTGTATAAAATTGAGGGTAGATTGTCATATTTCACACCACATTTTTCTCGAATGAGATGTTTCATGGACCTCAACCATACACATTCTCGGCTTGCTTCATGAATATCTATTATCTCAGCATGATTCGATAAAGTGGCTACGATAGACTGCTTTGTATATCTCCAAGATATGGCAGTACCACAACATATGAACACATAGCCTATTTGAGATCGAGCTTTATGCGGGTCAGATAAGTACCCAACATCAGCATGACCAATAAGATTGGGACTGCAATTTTTAGAATAAAACAAGCTCATGTATTTTATCCTATTTTGATGTCTCATAGTAGGAGAAGAGATATACCTTGCTAATAAATTAACTGAAAAGGCTATAGGCCTTGTAGTATTTGCAAGGTACATGAGTGCATCAATTGTACTAAGATATGATACTTCATAACCAATCCAATTCGATATATTTCGAATTTCAGCAAATAATCTATTGCTTTGAAAACTCTCCAAGAGTTCCAATGATGTTCAAGCTATAAGTTATACAATATACAACAACAACAACAACAAACCCAGTGTATTCCCACCTAGTG
>NW_025829014.1:0-1064 GCF_002878395.1 Capsicum annuum | reverse complement strand
TTGTAATTGATTCAACTTTGTTTGAATCTTGTACCAGAGTTTTTCCCCTTTTTGGATATACTTTCCCTTTTTTTGGGGTGATGATGATTCTCCACCTTTGTCGGAGTTATTTTTTTTGTGTGGGGGTTTCTGCTCCTTTTTTATTTTTGAAGTTGTCTCTTGTTTTTGTTCTTCTGGGCCTATACGTCCTTTGCCTTTAGATGCTTTGATCTTGAATCTTCATTCGCAACTTATACGTAGTTAGTGCGCTCAAGGAGGTGAGTCAAAAGAGGAATAATGCATGTAAGCACTCAAAAGGTATAGGATCAGATGTGGTTATCCAAAGAAAAGGTTTCAGGCTCAAAGAAGAGAATGCGAAGGATAAATGTCATTCGGTGGACTGTGAAAGGCACAATCGGGTCAAAGAAGGCCCACAATCCTTTCCCAAACTAAATGTAACTTAGAATTTTGCCTCAATAGTCATTCAGGCCACGTTCTGGATCAACAATGCAATCCAATGAACTGGTCAAAAGCTTACCACACAATGCACTTGAAACGACGAGGTTGGTTTCGTTCTTGTCTTAGATGTATGGAAGAGAATTTTCGAGTGTTATTTAGGTTTGATTAAAAGGTGCCAAAGGAATCTATGGTTTACCATGAAGTGGGTCCTCTCCATCATACCAATTTGTTCTTTCTCATGCACACTCCTAACTGTGTTGGTACCAACGAAGTCAAAATTTTAAATTTTTAATTATTTGGAAAAAAGAATGGGATCGAACCCAAGTGAGGGTTGCCTACATATTTTGTGAAAACAAGAATCTTGTTTGTGTTGTTTAGGAAAATTTGTAAATTTATATGTTCAATGTATAATTGTAAAAAGGTGATGGTCATCCATGAGAATAATGTGAACGATGATCAGGAAAGAACGATTTTTAGTATCAAAATTATTCCGATCAGATGATTGAGAGGATGGGTGTCAAGCATAGGGAGAGCTTTGACACAACCTTGGTATGCTGACAAGATTGAGAAAGTTAGAAGTTGATCAAATTATGACATTATTTCGCCACAGTTGGCAGGATTATTAT
>NW_025829013.1:0-1735 GCF_002878395.1 Capsicum annuum | reverse complement strand
TAAAATTCGGTATTGAGCTTCTCCCAGATGCTCAGCCTATCTCTATTCCTCCATATCATATGGCTCCAACCGAACTTAAAGAGTTTAAAAAAACAGCTTAAAGACCTTTTAAATAAAGGTTTCATAAGGTCAATGTTTCTCCATGCGGCGCTCCCGTCCTATTCATGAAAAATAAATATGGTTCTTTGTAAATATGCATTGACTATCATCAACTGAATAAAGTCACAGTCAAAAACAAATATCCTCTTCCTAGAATTGATGACTTATTCGACCAATTCCAAGGTGCAAGTTACTTTTCAAAGATAGACCTTAGATCCGGCTATCATTAACACAGAGTAAGGGAATGTGATATTCTAAAGAAAGCTTTCAGAACCAGTTATGGTCATTTTGAATTTCTAGTCATGTCCTTCGGACTAGTAAATGCCCCCGCAACCTTCATGAACTTGATGAACAGAGTGTTCAAACAGTATTTGGACATGTTTGTCATAGTCTTTATAGATGATATTCTTGTCTATTCTCGTAGTGAGGATGATCATGCAGATCACCTTATAATTGTGTTGCAAACTCTTAGAGATCATCAGTTGTTTGCCAAGTTTATTAAATGTGAATTTTGGATAAGATTAATAGCTTTCCTCAGTCATATTATTTCCAGTGAGGAGATTAGAGTTGATCCCCAAAATATAGAAGTAGTAAGAAACTGGCCTAGACCTATTTCTCTATCAGACATGAGAAGTTTCTTTGTTTCAGCTGGCTATTACAGACGTTTTGATAAGGGTTTTTCTTCTATTATGTCCCCTATGTCTAGATTAACTCAAAATAAAGTTAAGTTTTAGTGGTCTGCCTCTTGTGAAAAGAGTTTCCATGAGTTGAAGACTCGACTCACTTCAGCCCAATTTTAGCATTACCTGATGGTATAGATGGGTTTGTTGTCGATTGTGATGCTTCTAGAATTAATTTGGATTGTGTTTTGATACAGGGAGGTAAGGTTATAGCCTATTTTCGCACTCCATTTTCCTCACGGAAAGCGGGATTTGACGTGACCACTCTTTTTTGGGATTGCTTAAAGGTAGAGTGTGAAGAGTCACCACCTAACAAATTAAGGTGCGTTAGGGCACCACCTATTAGCTGAACCTCGAATATCAATCATTATTCCCCTAATTATCTCAATTTTCCCTTCTATCCTTTTGATGATCAAAATAACTTTGTTTTGACACAATCCCAAATTCTCATGCTCATCATCGCTATTGACAAGATCGATAAACATTGCTTGACTGGCCATTTTTTATGTTCAACTTTAGTCAACCTCAGAAGAAACGACTAATGATTAGAAACAAATAGTACGCATGGGAGTCTAGAATGAATATTCTACTTATTTGAAAATAGTGAGTTATGCTCATTTAGAGTGAATAGAAGTTGTGAGAGCTTTATGCAACTAAGAGGCTGTGAAATCTAGAGTACGCCATGAATATAACAATATTAATGTCCGAGAATCGTGGTAGGACAATAGTATGTAAACGTTAGAAGCATTAGGAAGAGGATATCCTAAAATGGTAAGTTGAACTAAAGATTGCGAATGAGACTGAAACTCTTTATCAAGCAAGAGTTGGACCTAGGGGGAATTAACATACTAACGGATGAGTCAGGAGGATAGATTAAAGGAAAGTTTTGAATAGGCCCTAAGAGTGTATCCTAGGGACCTAACATGACAAGAAATTTAAGAGTAACGAGGTCTAAA
>NW_025829012.1:0-2930 GCF_002878395.1 Capsicum annuum | reverse complement strand
GATACTAGAGTAGATTGTATGTGCCATATGTTGATGATTTGAGGCAGCAGATTATGGTGGAAGCACATGGTGTGCGTTATTTCATTCATCCAGGAGCCACCAAAATGTACCGCGACTTGCGGGAAATCTATTGGTGGAGTGGTATGAAGAAAGATATAGCAAAATTTGTATCCAAGTGTGCAAATTATCAACAGGTTAAGGTAGAGAACCAAATACCTAGTGGTACGTTGTAGGAGTTTGGTATCCCCACTTGGAAGCGGGAAGAGGTAAATATGGAATTTGTGACTGGATTACCCCATTCACATCATCAACATGATTTGATTGGGGTTATTATAGATAGATTAACTAAGTCAATGCATTTCTTGCGAGTTCACACTTCCTACATAGCTAAAGATAATGCTAAGTTGTATATCAGAGAGTTAGTCAGATTGCATGGAATTCCTTTGTCCATCATCTCAGATAGGGGTACTCAGTTTACCTTTTTGTTTTGGAAAGCTTTTCAGAAGGGTCTTGGTACCCAAGTTCATCTTAGTTAAGATTTTCATTCGCAGATAGATGGTTGGTAGAAAGGACCATTCAGACTCTAGAGGATTGTTGAGGGCATGTGTTCTTAATTTCAAAGGCTGTCGGGATGAGCATTTGTCATTGATTGAGTGCGCCTATAATAACAGTTACTATGCTAGTATTCATACGGTTTATGGGTGGAGATTTATATTGCTTGTTGGTTGGTTCAAAGTGGGTGAGGCTGTGTTGATTGGTCCAGACATGGTGTTCGAAGCCATGGAGAAAGTTCAGTTGATTCGAGAGATATTGAGAGCAGCTCATAGCCGTAAAAAATCTTATGAAGATATAAGAAGGAGGGATCTCGTTTATTTGAAAGTTTCACCCATAAAGGGGGTGAAGATATTTGGCGAAAAAGGGAAGATTAGTCCACGATATGTAGGCCCCTTTTGGATTTTGAGTCAAGATGGAAAGGTTGCATATGAGCTTGAGCTACCCATAAATTTATCCTTAGTTCATCCAGTGTTTCATGCATCCTTATTGAAGAAGTGCATGGACGATTCATTTTTTATAGTCCCTCTATAAAGTACAGATTATAGGAATAGCTTTTCATACAAAGAACTTCCAGTAGAGATTCTTGATCATCAGATCCTTAAACTAAGGAACAAAGAAGTTCCCTTGGTCAATGTTTTGTTGAGAAATTAGTTCGTTGAGGGTGCTGCCTGGGAAGTAGAAGCATACATGCATAATAGTTTTCCTTCATTCAGTTCTTTTTCCAGTCTCAGATTCAGCTATATAATAGCTATATTCATTGCAAATTCATGCACTCACAGATTAGCTCAGTCACTTAGTATTTTTTAGATTCACTCATCCAGTTATTTCAATTATGCATGTCAGTGTGTAGCCTCAGATTCCTTAGCAATTTATATTTAACTATCTATATTTGAGGATGAATGTTCCCATGGGAAAGATAATATAATACCCCGTACTTTTCCTAGCTCAATTTAGCTCCTAGAATGTCAAAGGGTAGCTTCAAAAAATGAATATCCTTTGTTATATGTAGAGTTTTTCAGTTCTGGACCCTCCAATATATAGAAGATTTGCTTAGCTTTCCAACGATACCAATCTTGCCTTAATCCGATGCTCGGTTGAGAAGTTTTGGCATTTTTTAGTAAAGTAGTGCGGCATTTAGACTGTCACCGTGTCACGGTGGATTCCAAAATGGAAATTGTCCAATTCTATTGGACCTCCGCAATAAGCCTGTATCGCGTTAAAACCCCATTTCTCAATTGTCAATTTCCAGTCGCTCACCACAATGGTGGTGCTTCGTGGTGATGTCCAAAATGGCATTTTGGTAGCGTACCGCGATAGCTCTGCATCGCATTGATTTTCTAGTCCCCAGTTGTGCCTTTTCTAGTAAGCCACCACGATAGTGGCACGTCACAGTGAGTGGTCAAATCAGAAATTTTATCTTATTCCAGTTCCAATTAAAAATTTAAAAGGGGTAGTTTGGTCAATTCCTAAGCTCCAATTCATGAATAACACAAGATTAAGCTCATTAAAAGAACTTTATACTTATTTTCATCCATTCTCTCTCAAAGAAAAACCCTAGAGCTCAAAACTTAAACTCCTAGAAACCTAATTTCCTCCATTGTTTCTCCACGAAAACTCAAAATTAAGGATTCCCAAATTAAGATAATCAAGAATTCATCATCAAGAACTCAAATAGAGAATCAAGTTCAAGTTTCCTTAGAAATTTCATCAATTAAGGTATGTGAGGTTTATGAACAAGAATCTCCTTTCATCCTTGTGCCCAAAACTAGCTTTTAACTATAAATTTACATAA
Source organism: Capsicum annuum (assembly GCF_002878395.1). NCBI lineage: Eukaryota > Viridiplantae > Streptophyta > Magnoliopsida > Solanales > Solanaceae > Capsicum > Capsicum annuum. The sequence goes on along the minus strand of NW_025829012.1, from coordinate 583 downwards.
TTTTGTATGAATATACATGATTTTAAATTACGGTTCATACTTATTATTGTTAATTATAAGATGATGAGATTTCGAGTGGTTTTGAAGTTGAATTGCATGTCTATTTTATTATTTTCATGCGCATTGCAGTGAGTTCTAGATTTTGAGTTGAATTATCACTATTCTCATTACAAAGCATGAAGATTATGATGTTTTGACATAAATTTGATGCATGGGTCACTAAGCCCTAATTGGATATTGCTTTTTCAAGTTAGATTATGCTATAAGCACCCTATGACTACATTATTTTTAGATTTTTATAAAGATTTGATCTATTGATCTCAGCTTAGATTATAAAATTCACTTCACAATTTCAGATTACAGTTTAACTATGAAATTATACTGTTGGTTTTTTGTAATAAACCCTTATACTAGTTTTTAAAGTGGATTTCCAATAAAATGAGCATACAGACTAAAGGGAGTATTATTGAGCACCGAACGGGAACTATGGCTTTAGCGCATCCTACTTCCATAGAACTATGAGCCAACATAGGTACAGATTTATATTATTCCCATTTCTATATGGATGACAGTTACAGATGTG
>NW_025829011.1:0-2354 GCF_002878395.1 Capsicum annuum | reverse complement strand
CGCCCATTGAGTGTACTTTAGGGGCGGGTTTGTGCCTTCTTCACACTTGGGCTTGTGCACCCTTTTAGGTGATATTAAAAATACTCAAAAAGTGTCCAAGGTCATGATTGTACTCGTATCATCCTCTCCATCTTGAGAGGAATTTGCCCACAAATTTATGACCTCACTTCTTTTACAAAGGCATTTCACAATCTCCTTCGCACGACCATACATCTTCTCCATCTTCCTCGCCTTGCATTTCAACCTCTTCTTGCTCTCCATCTTGAGGATTTCCATCAACCTTAGCTGATTCAATTACTATTTTTCCCCAAGATAGTACAATTTTCCCTTACTTAGGATCACGTTCCTTCAGTTTGGGCACTCACTAGCCTTGTGCCCCCACCCTTGGCATTTAAAGCATTGAAATCCCTTGGAACTGAAAGTGAAAATTGGTTTAACTTCATATCTAGTCAGCTATTTTGAGGAAACCTTGGTGCTCTCGGTTTGGACAACCATGAATGAGCTCTTTTTGAGCTCCCTTTCACTCTCCAATGCCGCTTGGAATATACCATCAATGGTGTCAAACTTATGAAGTGTCATGCGAGTAGAGATGTCCTTATTCAATCTAACTTTAAAGCGCATGATGTCATAACCCACTTGTACTCCCTGGTGATCTAGTTTCAACATCAATTGTTGAAATTCGTCATAGTAAGCGATGACACTCTTGGTCCCTTACCTCAAATTGTACAACTTGGCAAGGATCTCATGTCTATAAGTCTCATGAAAGTATCTTTTCCATTTAAGGTTCTTCAACCGAAACCAAGGAGGAGGTTATCCCTGAATCATCTCATTCCCAAATCGTTTAACATACTCCCACCATGTATTAGCATACCCTTTTAAGTGAGCTATAGTATATAAACTTTTCTTTCTTCAGTGAGATCGTTAATTATGAATATCTTGTTACAAGACAACTCCTATAAAAGGTAGGCTTCGACATCACTCTCACTTTTGAAAATGGGAAGGCTCACTTTGATGGAATAGAGACCTACATCTCGGTTTGGGTTGTCATCTCTCACCTCTTGGCCTAACTTCCCATGTCTAACCCTTATTTTTTCTTCTCTCAATTAAATATCATAGTACGACCCATAACCATCACGTTGTCCTTCACTACCACAGACCTCAACATGGATGGGTCTATTTGGGTTAAGTGGAGCTTGTATTGGCGGGATTAGATTTGGATAGTGAAGTCTTTGGTCAAGTGGAGTTTGGATGAGAGGGTTCGGGTTTGGTGGTGATATTTGGATTCCAAGCCCTTCTTGTTGGATTTGGTGGAGTGGGGGATGGTTTGGTCTATCTTGTTCTCGGCTTCGGGAGTAAAGATTGGTTGGATTTGTGGCAATTGGTGGATAAAGCATTCGGTATAAGGTCTCGGGAGTATTAGTTGGGGAATTGTTTTAAGAGGTGGAAGATCATCCTTTGTCTTTCCACACGTTCTAATCTCCTACTCATTGATGCCATATCCGTATCTAATTTCTCAATACCCACATTCAACCTAGCCACACTCGGGACATAGTTTTAAGGCGAACCAAAATGAGATTGAAGGCATTATTGTCCATTATGAGTATTTGAAGCCTTGGATTTCATTGTGGTTGTACTGAAAATAACCCTTCAAGTTATGGTCCAACAAAATACCCAATTAGTCCACAACGTCACACACAACAATACAACATAAATCCTACAAAACAAGATACACATTACTTCAAAACAACCTCACTACACTCTCATACACTTTGTAGTCTCACACTTGATTTCACAAATATTTGCAAGTCGGCTTGTAACTCTTTGTGAGTTGAAGAGCAAGTCTACTCCTTAGTAGGAATGGACTCTTTGTTTGACGACTCAAGGAATTAATATCCGAACTTGAACCAAGAAGTACTATGATTTAAAAATAAAAAAAGCACAAAAGAAACATAGACCCGAACAATGAATTCAAAGGATTAATTGACAACCTAGTAGGAGTTTACTAGTTTGTTAATTAGTTCTAGGATCAACTAATTGAAATCAAGAATCAATAATTAGAAACTAGAAGATCTAATTTTTGAGCTTAATATTGACATGAACAGTAGCAAAGGTGATGTGGCAGCATGCAATTGGTCGTGGTCCCACATAAATTTTTAGTCACAACTTAAAGTTTAGTCTTTATACAATCTTAGAATGGAAGACAATTAGTATTGGAGGGAAAACACAAGTCTTGAAACTCTTCAAATTCAACTCAAAAAGGTGAGATTTGACTTGTACTAGTTTCACAAAACAAGGCTCCTTGAACAAGATAAGTGGTTGAAAAGTTGATATCAAGTCTAGGAAGTGATGGGTTC
>NW_025829010.1:0-3755 GCF_002878395.1 Capsicum annuum | reverse complement strand
ATGACTCACATGTGTTATTGTATTTATTTCATCCTCTCATGATTATGATGATTTTCTTTGGGCTATGTGAGTCTTTCATACATCCTACATATTTCTTTTAAATATTTATGATGATGATGTTTATACAACTGCATACACCCTCATATACTCGGTTCCTTTACATGGTACTGATCCACATCTTCGAATGTGGGCTGAATTTTCTCAGAATGTAGCTTCAGGTGCTCTGTTCTAGGTTCAACAGTGATTTTTTGGGCACACCGTTCTACATCCTCTGTTGTGGTGAGTCCTCATATTCTGAGGACGTGATGTCTGATGTTGGTTTCACAGAATTATTTACATTTGATAACTGAGTTTAAGTCAGTTGGAGCATGTCTCAATGACTCGCTGGTTTTATTGATTTTCTTAGAGGCTTGTCAGACTAGTATAGATGTTGGGATTTGACTAATAAGTCATATTTAGTTATCTTTTTGAAATTCCTTTATTCTTGAATGATGATTACTATATTGATATTTGAGGTTTATTTATGAAAACCCGTTGAATTGTGTTGAACTAAATAAAAATGGCTCAAAGGGTTAGCTTGAGGCTACTCGTAGCCTCAAGCACTGTGTGACACTCTAGGACCCATTTTCTGGGGCATTACAAACTTGGTATCAGAGCCTAAGGTTTTAAGGTATCCTAGGGATTCTAACAAGCCATGTTAAGTAGAGTCTTGATCATCATGTGCAGCGCACCACATCTCTGAGCAAGAGGCTACAAGATATTTTAAAAAAAAGTGTGATTCTTTCTTTCAGAAGTCTATCATGCTTAAAGTGTCTCTTTCTACTATTGATTCATGCTCTTCTCTTTCAAAAATATGCCTCCACATCGAGTGAGAAGAAATGATGATGGTAAGCAACCTCAACTAGCTGACCCATTGAATAAAAACGTATCTCATACTGAATTTCAGGCAGCCTTTCAGGCGCTGGCCTAAGCTGTTACTAGAAATGTTTAGTACAACCCAGACCCATCTCCACAACAGTAGGGAGGTGATTCAGTTACTACCAGGATCCATGACTTCATGTGGATGAATCCGTCGAAATTCTATGGTTCCAAGTCTGATAAGGGTCCATGATTGTTTTTAGAGGAGGTGCGGAAGATTACTCAAGTGATGCATATATCTGAGGAACATAATATAGAGTAAGCTGCGTATAGGTTGAAAGACCTTGCTTATGACTGGGTTGTTTCTTGGAGGAAATATAGAGGTAAGAGAGCTATCCCTACAACTTGGCAAGAGTTCCAGGATGCATTCCTGGATAAATTTTTCCCTTTAGAGTTGAGGGAGGAAAAGGTGGAAGAGTTTATGAACCTGCGACAGGGCTCTATAACTTTTAAGGAGTACTGTTTAAAGTTCAATCAGTTGGCCAAGTATGCTTCTTACTTAGTAGCTGATAATCGGGCTAGTATGAGTACGTTTGTGACTGGAGTGTCTAGTTATGTGGTTAAGGAGTGTAGGTCTGCTATGCTGAATAGTGAGATAAATCATTCTAGGCTGATGACTCAGGTCCAACAGATTGAGGCAGACAAGATTAAGAAGAGAGATAGAATAAGAGGGAATAAGAGAGCTAGGTACGAGCAGCACAGATAGGGTTAGACTAGATCACATAGAGGGAGTCGCCCTCAGTGTCAGGATCGTTTGTCTATGCCAGCACCGTCATCTACTAGTGCTCTCGTGCCTAGAGATAGGCAGGAGCTAGGTAGCAGGTCATATTCATCCAGGTCCCGGTATAGTGCTGGCAGTAAGCGAAATCGTCCCTTGTGTCCTAAGTATGGTAGGGCTCATTTGGGTGAGTGTTGGGGTGAGAAGAGGGGTTATTTCTGGTGTGGTGACATGGGTCACAGAGTTAGAGATTGTCCACAGGATGGACAAGGGCATCATGACTATCGCTCTCAGACCCAGACTCAGACTATTAGTGCTCCAGTTCCAGCAACTCGCCCAGCCTCAGCTAAGGGCGCCTCTTCTAGCAATGCTGGTGGGCAGTGCCAGAATAGATTCTATGTTTTACCATCCCGTGAAGAACAGGAAGACTCTCCCGATGTTGTTACTGGTATGCTTCATATATTTCAGTTTGATGTGTATGCTTTGTTGTATCCTGGATCTAGTTTCTCATATGTTACATCTTTGATTATTGTAAATTTTGAAATGATTCCTGAGATTATTCCTGAGGCTATCCTATTTTCTACCCCAGTAGGTGATTTGATTGTTGCCCAAAAAGTGTATAAAAAGTGTCCTATTACTGTTCTTTATAGAGTCTTATTGGCTGATCTGATTGAGTTAGACATGCTAGATTTTGATGTGATTCTGGGTATGGACTGGCTGTATTCTTCTTATGCCTCTATTGATTATCGAACCTGAGTGGTCAAGTTTTAGTTTTCGGGTGCATCCGTATTTGAGTGGTCTGGGAATTCTGTGTCACCCAAGAGTCATTTTATCTCTTACCTCAAAGCTAGAAAGCTTATTTCCAAGGGGTGTATTTATCATTTGGTTAGAGTCAAAGACACTAAGTCTGAGACTCTAACTCTCCTGTCTGTTAAAATTGTCAATGAGTTTTCTGATGTCTTTTCGGATGATCTCCCAGGGATACCTCCTGATAGAGAGATAGAGTTCAGGATTGATCTTCTTCCCGATACTCAGGCTATTTCTATTCCTCCTTACCATATAGACCTTGCAGAACTGAAGGAGTTGAAATAAAAACTCAAAGATCTACTAGATAAGTGCTTCAGAAGGCCTAGTGTTTCTCTTTGGGGTGCTCCTGTGTTGTTTGTGAGAAAGAAAGATGGCTTTTTGCGTATGTGCATTGATTACCCCCTGTGTTGTTTGATTACCGCCAACTGAATAAAGTCACCATCAAAAATAAGTACCCCCTTCTGAGAATAGATGATTTTTTTTACCAAGTGCAAGGTGCAGGTTATTTCTCAAAGATAGACCTTCGTTGCAGCTATCATTAACTCAAAGTTAGGGAGTGTGACATCCCAAAAACTGCTTTCCAAACTCGTTATAGCCATTTTGTGTTTCTTGTTATGTCTTTTGGGTTAACTAATGCCCCAACAGCTTTCATGGACCTTATGAATCGAGTGTTCATATCATATCTAGATATGTTTATCATAGTGTTCTTCGATGATATACTGGTGCACTCCCGTAGTGAGGATGAACATTCTTATCATCTCCGAACTGTTTTGCAAACCCTTAGAGATAACAAGTTGTTTGCCAAGTTCAGTAAGTGTGAATTTTGGCTAAGGTTGGTTGCTTTTCTAGGTCATACCATTTCTTCCGAGGGTATTAGAGTTGATCCCCAAAATACCAAAGTTGTTAGAACCAAAGGAAAGTGAAGTTCTAGTGGTCTGAATCTTATGAGAAGAGTTTTCAGGAGTTGAAGACTAGACTCACTTCAGCCCCTGTTTTGACTTTGCCTAATGGTGTTAATGGTTTTGTAGTGTACTGTAATGCTTTGAGAGTTGGGTTTGGTTGCATATTGATGCGGAAGGGTAAGGTGATAGCTTATGCTTCTAGACAGTTGAAACCCCTATAAGATAAATTACCCCACCCATGACCTTGAGTTGGCTGCTGTTGTGTTTGCTTTGAAAATCTGGAGACACTATTTGTATGGTGTCCATGTTGATGTTTTCACTGATCATAAGTGTCTGCAGTATATTTTTACATATAGAGAATTCAATCTTAGGCAGAGACGATGGTTAGAATTGTTAAAAGACTATGATAT
>NW_025829009.1:0-1623 GCF_002878395.1 Capsicum annuum | reverse complement strand
CTTTGTGATTCTAATTTTGATATTTCATCTTTTTGTGTATTTATTGAATTTTCACTAACTTCGGCAAATATATTATAATGTAGTCTTTCTATTCTTATTTTTAATTCTTTACGTTTTTCAGAAATAATTTGTTTTAATTCTTTGTATTTCTTCACTTTATTCATTTAAACCCTATTTATAATATCTTGGTGGATATCTAAATCTAATTTTATCATAATTAGGTGATATGTCTCATTCTTCTAGATTTTAAATGGATTATTAATTTTGCTTCAATACTAGATATTAAGGTAATTAGGTAGGCTAATCTTTGTGGGTTTTATTTTGTTTTATTTAGAGTTATATATTCTGAATAATTACTAATTAAAGATTCTTTATTTTTTCTAAAAGCTTCTCTATTTTTAAATGGTCGTCTCATAATTAATTCAATAAACATAGATAAATTCTAACATATCTAACATATATCTCACTCATGTACTTTTTAAATAACTGGGCTCTGATACCATTTGTAGGGAGGTGCGGATATAGACGGATAATTAACTTATGAAATAGATTTAGTATCTTGCTAGCCTGGTTGTGTTTTGTTTTGCATGCAACATGATATGGCTAATGACAACGATCAAATCATAGATCTAGATATCGACAAAATCATGGCTGAGGATGCAACAAGAACTTTGCTTCCTAGATAGATGGATTCTAGCTAACAAACTACTATAATAAAGAAGACTAGATCCTTGATGGACATGCTAATGTGAATACACAAAATAGTAGACAGAATCCCCTTATTAAAGCAGAGGAAGGAATGACTGGCATAGGAAGTCTCTGAAGGCCCTCAAGGGATTTTTGGACTCTTAAAAGTTGTTGGTTGCTAGGATAGGCTCATGATATGAAAATAAAATATCTCTAGGAAAATTTGGCCCACGTAACTCTGAACGCCTTGAGGGGAATTGTGAAAGGCATTCTCGATGATTTATAATGTGATGATAGATTGGACGACTGCATAGTTATAGAGATTGAAGTGGAGATCGAATCCTCTTGCATCCACAAATACAATGATGAGTAAGCTATTGAGGATGGAGATAAAGTCTATGTATGTAGAATTAGAGTCTCGCATAAATCGAATCCTACGGCCACCATATTTTATAAAAGGGCTAGACTCGAAGAAATATGTCAAAGTACCCTATATGGCTAGCACTATTATTAAACCAATCCCAATGAGTTTTAAAATGAATGGTATCCCCAAGTGTGATTGGAATTCAGATCCTCATGCGCATTATATAATAAAGGAGGAAGCCGAATACGTAATGGTGAGAAGTTTAGAGAAACCTTGTTGGGAGAAATATTGGACTGGTATTCTGTTTATAGAAAATTCTATCCATTTTTTTAACATATTGGGAGATAGTTTTATTAGGGCCATACTGGACCCAAGAAGGTTCAATTTTAGACGGAAGATATTTTTAGGATAAAGCAAATGAGTTGACCCAAAGCCTTCAACTCAAGGAAGGTATATGCCCTATTTTGCTGATACAAGAATTGGTGCAAGTTGAGGTAGCTGTTCATATATTACAAAACAATCTTGGTTCAAGAAAAGAGTGGATAGGGACTCCCCATAAATGAGGTTGTTGG
>NW_025829008.1:0-2235 GCF_002878395.1 Capsicum annuum | reverse complement strand
GTCATAACTCATTATTGACATGTATCACAATCTAATTCTCAAAACTCGGTTTGATTCTTCACTAACCATCTCCCCCTTAGGTCAAAGTTGGTATTCTAAGTATGATGGTCTACTCTATATCCTCGAGATTAAGCCATAATTTCATCATTCTATTATCTACACATAAATGCTAAACTCACAAGAATAAACTAATTTTGAACTTACCAACTTCATTCTTGAACAACCCATCCATATGTCATCCTTAACTTTCTAGCTTCAATAATTATCATCAAAGAGTTACACTCTCATTTGTAACCATACCTACATCTCTAATCACATAATCATAACCTACCAAGGTCACACCTCTATTCTTATATTTTTTTTCAAACCATGAGAATAATAATAATACTATAAAGGCTCAACATCTTCAATCATAACTCCTTAACTTAGCTATCAAGAACATCATAAATTATCTAACTAGCCTTTCTCCACCTAGAAACTCAACGTTAATACTAACCCCACAATATGCAATAATCCTTGAAAAATAATGCAACCCCATAGCACCTTGGGCATACCTCTACACCATACTTAATTACGAATATATGATCTTACACTCTTACATATACTGTTCAGGCCCACTAGATCATTTCCATATAACTAGCATCAACAACCGAACCATCAACTGTTCAAACTTAATGTCTAGAGCTAAACATGATTTACAACCCAATCTCACACACAATTTTCACTTCAAAACTATAGAACATAGCATTAAGAAAAACTAGTACACAATGACAATCGATCATAATCATATGGCATATCTTATTCATAATCTGTTAACACATCCTCCTTTTTCATATCATACTATCTACTCATCTTCACACCTAAATTACTTTCATAGCTCTATAAATTTTAACTAAACTTCCTCTTGCAATCTCAGGAAAGCCTAAATTAACAATACTCAACCACCAAGTACTTCCATCAAAACCTGTACTTTGCTAGCATAACAAATACTATTAATAACTCTTTTCATACTTCAAGCAAACAACAATCCACCTGAAATAATAATCTCCTTCTCTAACTTCACTAAACTAACAAACAAGGGTATATCACTTCATTACTAATTCAATCATAAGCAAAAATTTCAGCTATACATATTCAATAAATCGCCCTTACCACCATTCTTGCCACTACACTTCTAAACCCACAAGTTCAACTAACACAAGACTTTCAACTAAACATTACTACTTCTATCAATACACAGAAACCCATACTTTCAACTAACACCAGAACAACAAGATAAACAATAAGTTGCTAATAAATCGAAATAGGCCTCACACGGCTTCACTAGACTTTGGTTTTTCACAAATATAATGATAACAAGATTACATAATACAAGAGATAGAAACTTGACACAAAATATTCAACTATCTAAGAATACACCTTACTTTGTCTTAATTAAATAACTCATAATAACAAGGGTATAACTTCAAATCTGAGGGAGTTATAACATACTAGAAGGCTCATCTCAAGCCACTTTATAAAACTTCTGAAACTTTTGCCAGCAAATATAAGAGCATTATCTGAGGAGGAAATTGGAACTTGCCGAACATGTTACCTCAAGAACAGTACATAGATAGAGAAGTATAGATTATCATTATGGATTCTGAGGAGAAATTTGAAAGAATATTTGACTCGAGCTTAGTGCACGATTTCTACAGGCCTGATAATGCACTTCAGATTTCAGAACTCAAAAGTACTGATAGGATGCTTTTGTAGCTCTCTTATAATTCCTTAACTATCTAAGGAGAATTAAGCTCAACTGATTCTGATACCTTGAAAATAAGGCAGAGATGGCCTGACTAGAGTAAGATGAGAATCTGTATAAGTTTCTTGGAGAACTTTTCTATAGCATAATAAAGTCTTGAAAGAATGGAGACATTTCCTAAATGCCCTGTAGCCTCTCGAAGAAAAGTACAGACGTCTTTGTATCATTCTGCAAGACTCTACTAGACACGACTTCATAGACACCCTAGGACACTTGAACTCTGTGCTCTGATACCAAGTTTGTAACGCCTCGAAATTAGGTCCTGAGACGTCACACGATGCTTAGGATCACGAGTGACCCCAAGCTAACCCTTATACAGGCATAACTCATAAGCAACTAAACAAAAAGTATAAATCTATACAAATCTGCGAAAAATAACCCTTTTCTGAATATGATAGATACAAAACTAAATTTACAAGATTACAACTCTG
>NW_025829007.1:0-1323 GCF_002878395.1 Capsicum annuum | reverse complement strand
TTTTTTTTTCGAATGTGGTTTTGTTTTGATTCATAGTCACTTGAAAATGGTTAAGTGTAGACACTTTAAGGGAGATTTTTTGTTATTAATATAATTTTGTTTATATACTTAGGCACTTTAAAAGGGATTTTTTGTTTTGAATGTGGTTTGGTTGGTGATTTAGTTACTTCAAAATGGATTAGTGTAGGAACTTTAATGGGGATTTTGTGGTTTGAATATGGTTTCGTTGGTAACTTAGTTACTGGAAAATGGTTAACTGTAGGGATTTCAAGGGGGATTTTTTTATTTGAATGTGGTTTGGTTGTTGATTTAGTTACATGAAAATGGTTAATTGTAGGGTCTTTAAATGGGAATTTTAATTTTCAATATGGTTTTGTTTTGATACTTAGTCACTTGAAATGGTTATGTGTTGAAACTTTAAAGGACATTTTTTATGTTGAATGTGGTTTTATTTTGATACTTAGTTACTTGAAAATGGTTAAGCGTAGGGACTTTAAAAGGATTTTTTTTATTTAGAATGTGGTTAAGTTGTTGACTTAGTTACATGAAAATCGTTAAGTGTAGTGACTTTAATGGAGATTGTTTGTTTTGAATGTGGTTTTATTTTTATACTTAGTCATTTGAAAATAGTTAAGTGTAAGGACTTTAATAGTGATTTTGTTTTTTGAATATGATTTGGTTGGTGAGTTTGTCAATTGAAAATAGTTAAATGTACGGACTTTAAAGGAGATTTTTTTTAAAGTTGTTTGGTTGGTAACTTAGTTACTTGAAAATGGTTATGTGTGTAGGGACCTTTAAGGGGTTTTTTTATTTTGAATGTGGTTTGGTTTTGAGACTTAGTCACTTGAAAATGGAAAGTGAAGGGACTTTAAAGGGAATTTTTTGTTATGAATGTGGTTTTGTTTTGATACTTAGGCACTTAAAAAGATATTTTTTTTAATGTGGTTTGGTTGGTGATTTAGTTACTTGAAAATGGTTTCATTTTGTGTTTTGAAAGTGGTTTGGTTTGTAACTTAGTTACTGGAAAATGGTTAAGTGTAGGGACTTCAAAGGGGATTTTTTGTTTTGAATGTTGTTTGGTTGTTGACTTAGTTATTTGAAAATGGTTAATGGTAGGGGCTTTAATGGGGATTTTTAGTTTTGAAAATACTTAAGTGTAGCGACTTTAAGGATGATTTTTTGTTTAGAATGTGGTTTCGTTGTTGACTTAGTTATTTGAATATGGTTAGGTGTAGGGAATTTGAAGGGGAGTATTTATTTTTAATGTGGTTTTGTTTTAAAACTTAGTCACTTAAAATTGGTTAAGTGTAGGGACTTTAAAGG
>NW_025829006.1:0-1154 GCF_002878395.1 Capsicum annuum | reverse complement strand
GTAACTCATATCAACAGAAAAAAGCTACAATAATTTGATGAATTCCAATATAATATCCTAGGCATCTTGGTTAAAAGCTCATGTCATCCCATCTGACCCTCCTACACTATTTCCATTCAATCCCATACTGCATTTTTAACCTCTTGAATTTCTGGAATCTTATTTAACTGTTCATTTTTTATTCAGTCACTAATGTTGGTAATTCATCCAAAATTATGAAATCCTCAATCTCAACTTTTTTTGAAAATTGCTTCTGAAAGAATGCAACAACAGCTTCTGCAACATAGTTTTGCTCCTCTAACCAATCCCCTTTCTTATTTTGAATCCTTTGCACCTTCAATCTTCTTCTTCTGCCCTTTACTGTTGCATGACAAAATTTTGTATTTCTTTATTTATATTTAAACCATTTAAACCCTTTACTTTTGCATGTTGGACGACTTATGGCTAATCACCTACACCTTGGTTGGGCAATGCCTAGCCAATCACACACCTATTCCAGTAGCCTTAGGTGATTGTTAGACGATGCACACCTCTTTGGATGGTCATAACTTTTCGCCCAGGAATCAAATAAAGTAAAATTAGTATCGTTTGAAAGTTAGCTGAATTATTTATCATTTTTTTCATCTTGGGATGAAATATTACACGTATATAAAAAGTTATACACGTTCAAAGTAGACCCTTGCAGAATCAAATACCAAACTTTGGACGAATCAAAGGATCTTAGCTCAACTTTGTTCTAAGTGATTCCTATGAACATTTTTCATGTCGAAAGCACTTCACACACTAGGATAAAGATCATGAAACATGAATTCAAAAGTAAATCATGGGATTATAGTTTACACATGTAGGAACGATGCTTTAAAGTCTAGCCCAAAAATTTGCGGTATTACAAGGAGATCTACACCTCCTACCATACAACGCCTCAAAGGGAGCCATCCCAATGCTAGGATGATATATAATATTGTAACCAAACACTACAAGGGGTATTTGATAAACCCAATTACCACCATACTCAATCACGCATGTATGAAGCATGTCCTCCAAATTCTTAATAGTCCTTTCTGCTTGTCCATTTGATAGCGGATGGAAAGTAGTATGCATACTAATCATAGTCCCTAACCCTTTCTGAAATAACTGCCAAAAGTGAGATGTAA
>NW_025829005.1:0-2210 GCF_002878395.1 Capsicum annuum | reverse complement strand
ATTATATACTCAACAGGAATTTTCTTGCACTAATGAGATAACTGTTTGATTGACATGAAAGAAAAGATTATGGGAGGTTGAGAAAACGACAAAGAGGGAAAAGATATGATGGAAACAGCACACAAATCAGGGCACAATCAGTGGGTCAGAATCTATGCATGCAAAGGGAAGATATAACTATGAAGATTTGCAATCACGGAGATTCCTTAGGGCTCACGTCTAATAGTTGGAGAAGAAAGTTCAAGGATTCTGCAAGGGGGAAAGAAACGTCTGAAATGGCTATAATCCCAGAAACATTTGAAGTTGAATCATGCTCCATAATTAAGTGCAGATCACTGAAATTTGAAGCTCACGAGTATTGCTACAAAAGATGACCGAGAGGCACACAAAAACAAGACACAGCTTCCTGAAGAACATCTAAAAATGAAATCATTCTTTGTACAGGACAATAGACAGCGGCCTCCTTTTATTGTATAGAGTGAGCTGAAAAAATCAGTGGTGTATGATCTCATTGTTGGCGTGCAAGTATGAAAACCCACCTCCAAAACATCGGTGGTGAGCGTGAAAATCACTAGAAATTGTATCATAATCATGATCATAAACTCAAATATAACTCCCTTTTATCCCGAGACACAAGAAGACAGAATAATGGCTTGCTGAACCACTATAAAATATCACATGTCAACTTTCGTTTCCGCATTTTATTGCTTACTGTTGAACTTGTCAAACTCATAGACACTAATCTTTCTGTTCAAATTCTGAATATGATCAAGCCAATTCAATTGATTCAACTGTAACACTTCCAACCAACCAACAATTTAAAAAGTAGATTCAATCCTTTAATTTTTCTCGATATCTGACCTAAAGTTCAACCAAGACTCTCAACATATACATCAAGAGAATGCAAATCAGGCTAATTGATATATACAAAGATGTTAGTGAACAAAACTTGAACTGGATTATTAGGTGAAATAAAATAAGAAAGAGAGCATTCTGTACCAACAAATCCAATGGAAGTGACTCAAGCCTAGACTCCGACGTGCCTTCTACATCTCCGGGTGTCTTTGGTGTCATTTGCAAATTATTCTGCTTGGCTAAATCCAAGGGTGAAGTTACGGCACCCAAACGAGATCTCACGGGAGATAGAAATATGGGACTCTCAACCTTAACATCATTTGGAAGCACAACTTCCTCCTTAACATCATCTGCATTTCTTACAACCACTCTTTTCTTCCAAAGATCAGTAATCGATTTAGCAGCAGAAATCTTCGTGTTCCGAAGTTGTGCAAGAGCACCTGGTCTCAGATACTTGCTCTTTATACACTTCGATCGCTTTTTCTGTTTCGGAGTCTTGGATTGCCCATCTTTAGGAGACACTTTCCCCATAATACCTTTTTCTCCTTTCTCTACTTGGCAGAAAATTGAGGTTTTCCCTTCACTCCCACACTTATGTATCAAACATAAAAGTAAATCTAACCCAGATTTCTTTCCATGTTAACCTGAAAAAGTAAAAAGGACTAGATGAAATAATTTATCAAAACAGGAAACATTCATACAGAGCTATTGGCATTAAAAGAAAATGTTTCAATAAGAAATGATTTAACAATGCTTCAATTCCCTTGAAATTAACAGTCTAAAAAAAAATTCCACAAGGAAATTACAGTCCACTATAAAGTAAAAGGGACTTCAATTATTAGTTGTAAGAAGTCATTTTCCTTTCAAAATACCTCCAAAGAGTCCCTACTGGTTTTTTCAATCAACATTCGGACATACAAAATATTGCCAGAAGCTATATTATACCATATCATACGCCTCTGTTGACTTACTTAATAACAACCCAAGCATGAAAACAGGTACACAACACGTCATACAAAGCAAAATGTCTCCTCTTTAATAGCATTTCTCTAGAAAACATTAACCAGTACCAAAAGCAACCTAATGGAATTGCAAGAAATTTGATGGTTTCAAAGAACTAACTGAAGAATCCTCACAAGAGCCAGACACGAATATCTCGCTAATTACCTCGATATCCGAACAGCCTTTAAAAAACTGCCGCGATTATTATCGCTACAGAAAAATAAACAAAAATTAACAGCTGAACCCTACAATTCAAGCATAGAGTAGCGCGCGCACAAACAATAACTAACTTCATATCCGATAAAATATGCAACAATTAACGAAATCCAGAAACGAGACAAAAATTGGAACCT
>NW_025829004.1:0-2219 GCF_002878395.1 Capsicum annuum | reverse complement strand
ATTATTATTATTATTATTATTATTATTATTATTATTATTATTATTATTGTCAATCAAAAATTCATTGGGCAGAAGTTCATTGTGTAGAAGACCTCTCAGCCTTCGAATCTCACAAAGCATCCTTGCTCTCGAGGCGCCTAACTCACACTTGAGTTCATGAACTAGCCTTTCAAGTTTCTACATGTTGTCAAGCAGAATCACCATGTACCAAATTAGATTAGTCATATCTAGAACATGTATGAACAAATAACGTAAAACACTAAACCCCATATACTACCAACTGGTAGTTTAACCAAAAAAATGTGAAACTTAACTAGAAAATAGATGCATGTTAATAGTTTTCATATTAGAACAAGAAAATAAAACATACCTCAACGGACGAACAAGAAATTTATTTTTGAAAAAGAATTGATTGAAGATGTAATGACGATTTTATACAAGAAAAAATGTCGGAGCTGAGGAGACCTATTTATAAAAGATTGAATGAGTGAGTTGTGCAGTGTGTTAGGCAAAAAATCTCGACCGTTTACCTCTTTTTAAATAATTATATCTCTTAATTAAATCAAACTTGGTCACTTTTTGATTATTTAAATTAAAAAATAGATTTAAATACAGAAAAGGTGGAAAGTTATAACTTTTCACCTTGTTAGTATTTTAGTTATTTCAATTAACTAGATACAACATTGTTTTTATCATATTTTTTCATATTATTTATTACGAATTATTTTTTAAATTAAATCATCGAAAAGTAATGACCCTTGAGTTCTTCCAACAGATTATCTATTTGTTGCATCATATGGTCCACTGTTACAACAAATGACCCTTCTCTTGCAACATATGACTCATCTGTTGGAGTAATTGATTCGTTTTTGCAACATATAGTTCATCTATTGCAATGGATTGTTCATTTTTTGCAACAGATTGTTCATCTGTTGAAAAAACAAATCAATAGCAAGATTTATTCAATATAAACAATAACAAATCATATTTATCAATACACTATTTTTACCATGAGAATAATTAAAATCGTATTTGTACTTAATAATTCATCAGTAATTTTAGTTAAATCAATATAATTATTTCTAATGATGGCTTAGTTTGAATCATTTCAACTAAAACTAGTCAATTGATCACTCTACTCAGGATGAACATACTTAGTTGATAGTGTGATTACCATGAGATTAATTGAAACTGTAATTGAACTTATTAATTCATATTTTATTTTAGTTTAATCAATTTAGTTATTACTAATAATGACTTAATTTGAATCAATAGACGACTAACATGTTGCAATAGATAAGTAATTTGTTGGAAATGACCAAACAGTTAAAAACATTTGTTGAAAATGACCAAACATATATAGACATTTATTGCAACAGATGACTAACCTGTTGCAATAACTAACTCATCTGTTGAAAATTATCAAACAGATATAGACATCTGTTACAACAAATGAATAAATTATTACAACATATGACTCATCTGTTGAAAATTATTAAATAGACAAGATATATGTTGAAAAGAAATTTAAAATACTAAAACTTAAATGTTTTTAGGAGAACTTAAACATTTGTCCCCTTGTCTAAGGTCTTAAATTAAAGACTTGTCTTCAACTTTAATTAAATTAATTTAGTTATTATTAATAATTGCTTAATTTTAATCAACAAATGACTAGCCTGTTATACACATCTGTTGCAACAGATGACTAACTTGTTGCAACAAATAGGTCATCTGTTGGAATATAATTAAAATACTAGGAAACTCAAACATTTTTAAAACTTAAATGTTTGTCCATTTGTCTTAAAGATGTCTTTAATTTTAGCTAAATAAATTTAGTTATTACTAATAATTTCTTAATTTGAATCAACAGATGATTAACATGTTGCAACAAATGATTCATCTGTTGAAAATTATTAAACAAATAGAAAATCTATTGTAACAGATAGGTCATCCATTAGAAAGCAATTAAAATACTAGGAAACTTAAATGTTTTTAGGAGAACTCAAATATTTGTCCCCTTGATCCTTTTGCATTTCATGTGTTTTACTTATCCGTTATACCCCTATTGAAATATTTGGAATTTTTTAAGTCAAATTTTATTCGTATATCACTTGAAAATTACTTCATAGGTGATTTTGTAATTAAAATTATGATTTTTGTTGAATTTCTTATTTGGTGTACTGCTAGTTCTACAATGGATAGAACCTGCAACATGAATC
>NW_025829003.1:0-1270 GCF_002878395.1 Capsicum annuum | reverse complement strand
AATTGATGTTACATACTAAAGTAGTTGAACTTTAATTTATTCCCTTTAACAACAAAATCTATCCATCAATGGTATAATTGCATGCAGATGGAAGTGTTAGATGGTGCAAAGGGAATGGTGAGACATACAATTACTGAAAAGTTTGACTTCAAAATACATTACATATTGCAGATTTTGGATGTTCAGTTGGACCAAACACTTTCATTGCAATGCAACATGTTGTACAAGCTCTAAAAGACAAGTATCATAATAACATTCTTGAATTCCAAATATTCTTCAATGATCATGTTATAAATGATTTCAACACCCTCTTTCGATCACTACCCATCGATCGATCCTACACTGTATCTGGAGTTCCAGGATCATTCCATGGTAGATTATTTCCATCGCGATCGATACACTTTGCACATTCTTCTTGTGCTATACATTGGTTATCTAAGTGTCCAGAAGAGTTGTTAGAAGAGTTGTTAAATTATTTTTTACGTATATATAGTAGATCGTTCAACCCCCTTTGATTAGTTCGTATGTTCACTTGTGAACCCCCTTGGTGAAAATTCTGGATCCGCCACTGTGTGGCATAATACACATAGGATGCCACGTAGGACGCGACATAGGTCATATCTATCTACTTGTTTAACTTTATACAAGTTAAAGTGTTTACTTGTGCACACTCAAAGTTAGAGGTCATAGATATGTGATCTGAGGCCAAGTAAAAGGACACGTTTATTATATATTGTCCCTTGCTAATATCAGCATATATTACTAATACACTCTATCAAACGATCCCTTAAAATAAGAAGCAATTACCTGCAAATGGGAGTATTTGGAGTAGCTATAAGGACCATCACCAGCATTCATAGGGAAAGATGTTGCCATTTTTGCTAAATATTAGTAATATATAATATGCTTCTTCTCTTCTTCACCTTATTGCTCAATGTTTAATTTTCTTCACACATACATACATGTTCTTGTATATATAGCTACATATAAATGTAGATGTTAAACAAGTATTTTTTGGCAAAGAAAAGTGAAAAAGAAACCTTAAAAAGGACACGTTTATTTTATTACTGTTGATGTGAATTTTTGATTAAAACAGCTAAAGTAAATCTATCCAAACAGGACCACTTAAAAGTAAGTTAGAAAAAAAAATTGACAGTGAAAATAGACAAAATTTATGTACCCCTTATATATAAATTATAATACAATTATAACATGAACCAAACGTGTTACTATGTATAACGAAAATATTAAAAAAGAAACATACAAAAAG
>NW_025829002.1:0-1255 GCF_002878395.1 Capsicum annuum | reverse complement strand
AAAAACACGTTTCAAAGAGCTCCTCGAAAAAAAGCCAAAATGGAAAATCAATGGTGGAAAAAGTATGTTCTACTAAAAATATAATAAAAAATACACTAAAAACAAAAATTATTTTAATCTAAAGAGTAAAAGTAAAAACTTTTTGTATTTTATTAGATTTTTTCAATTTTTTCTTATTTTTTCAACTAAAAATAAATAAATAAATATATAAATAAATAGCATACTTTGCCTCTAACAAATATTTGAAGATATCCCACCCCACACTTAAAATCATGCATTATCCCCAAAGCAATAAAAAATAAATCAAAGTTTAAAGATACTTCATGAGACCCTCGAGGGCCTAGCTAGCACCACGTTTCTTAAATTTTTATCAAGGGTCACACACACCACACACTTAAGTTCAAACATGTTCCTTATCTTTAAATTCGAGTACTCCTGCTTTCCCTGGATCTTCAAAAATAAACCAAAACAAAACAGAAAACAAAAACATGATATTATATAAAAAAAAAAAAGTTAAACTACTATCTAGGGTTCCCTGGCTTTATTCTTTTTACTTTAAACTTATTAATTGCACTCCTAATTTCTTTTCTAATTTTCTGCCATGCTCAAGGAGTGGTGGGATAAAAGTAAAGGAACCAAGCAATAAATGTGCCATGTTACAACTCTCGACCCTTAAGTTAGGAATATAATTTTTCAACTTTGAAACTACAAATTCAAGAATTTAAACATACTTTTCTTCCTCTTTACACTCTAATATAGGCTGGAATGACTCGATTAAAATCTTACTATTCAAACATAATATGAAAAAAATGATTATAGTGAGGTACAACGCATCACAATCCATGAATTGCATTATTATTTACATCCTCACATAACTCTGGTATACTCTTCTCATTAGTGACAACCTTAACTAAAGTATGATCAAGTATTTGATCCTCCAATTTTAGCTCCTTAATTTGGATTATAAGAATTTTTCAGTCTCACACACTCATAACTAAATTATTAGATGTTATATAAATCAACCTTTGCATTCAAAATCTTCTTCTGAATTGTGAATATCTAAGCCAAACCTATCAATCTTTTGAAAGAAATCATATTTTTCTCTTGCATCAACATTTCTATCATGCCCTCACTACGATTCAATAATATATCTATCACACTCTTGCAATAATGCACTATATCAAAAGGATAAGGATCAATAATATAGGAGTCCTCATCACTCCACACTCATTTGTAGAGATATCATATCAAAAGA
>NW_025829001.1:0-4188 GCF_002878395.1 Capsicum annuum | reverse complement strand
GATTATACCTGATTCAATTCTGAAGGATGATTATGATAATGATTATGCCTGATTCAATTTTGAAAGATGATGATGGTATTGATTATAGATGTTGATGTTGATTATACCGTGTTCACTTTCAGAGGATGAGTATGATGTTGATTATGCCCAGTTTATTTTTGAAGGTTGACTATGACATTGATGATTATGATTATCAGTTCAAGTCCGAATATATCCTATGCTATAATATGACTTGCTTAATGATGATTAGTTTCTAATATGATAATTTGTGGACAAAAGATGCTTAGATGTAAAACGATGACTAGTTGAGAAAAATGCTTAATTGATAAATGGACATTAGTAGATATCTGGTGAATAATTGATAGATCATGCCTAGTGTTTATATGATGATTAGTTGATGAATGGATTAGTTGATAAGATATGGTTAACAAATAAATGACATGAAACACCTTGGCTTTGGATCCTTAGAAAATTTTTTAAGTTTCTAGACAAGGTACGGTTTGAGCATACTTCTCATATGCTATGGTATGATTTTAGGCCTCTCTCTCATATGTTTGGTAGTGTATTTTGGTTTCATTATGTTATAGTTATGATTGAACACCTCACTAGTCGTATGTTAGGGTAAGAGTGGTAAGTTACCAAGTCGTATGATGCCTTAAGCTTGACCTAGTGTATTCTGCCTAGGGTATAAGTTGTATTTATTTCTCGTACCTTAGGGTATGAGTTAGTGTTGTATGGTCATATGTTGGATATTTTGGAGGTCCATGGTGATGCCTAGGGTATGAGATAAGGGAACCACTCATACCCTAGGGTACAGTTTAGGTGGGGAGGTTGTACCCTCATGCAAAGCTAGTTTTTAGCTTTTAAGCTGAGGGCATTTCAGATATTTCTCATCCCAAAACCCTTAAGTCCCCATGTTATATAACATGTTTTGGCATTTCATAACACTTATTAAAATATCAAAATATTCCAAATACTCTCTCAAACTCACTCTTGTAGATTGAAGGCTAGGGTTTCTATAAGTGTTCATCTAAAGGCTAAAAAAGGTCAAGTTCTTTCCATAAATTATCTATATAAGGAATGTGAATATTACCTCATTGTTAGTTCCAAATATCATGTGTTTTAAACATTGATTATAACTTGTAAATGGTGTTTTTAAAAACAACCATTGAGGATTTTGATGCATAATGTTGAGTATTGTTTACTCTTGTTTAAACTTGCATTTATACATGTTTTTGGTGATGGTTTTCACATGACGGTGCTTGTTGATTGTGGTTTAACATAGGGATCATGAGTAACCCTATACTTTATGATTTCTACTTTGGAGTTGGTTTTTATAAAGGTATGTCCTCAAGGTATTTGTGAAAATATCTATGAGAGATAACTAGTCACATATTAATGGTATTTTGAACTAGGGAAATGACCTAATAAGTATGAATGGTTGGTAAATGGTATTGTAAAAGCCTTGTTTTCCATGTAATTATTTAATTGGTGACTTTGGTAGTTTTCTTGGTTAAAGTGTTTAGAGTTCCTAAACATGAAATTAAATTATGTTTTGAACTAAAGGTTGGTATAAGAATTATAATGAAGAATGAATGATTTTGTAAAGGTCTTGGTGACAAAAAATTAACTTGAATTATGATTTGAAGTAAGGCATTGGCCTATTGAAGTGATTGATTGGTAAATAGTTTTATAAAGACCTTATGGTATTATATGGTGTTAAATTGCAACCTTGCTGGCTTAAATTGGCTAAATGGGTTAGAGTCCTTAAGTGTTGAATTGAATAGGTTTCATTGCATGGACAAAAAGTTAAAGTCCCAATTTCGACTAATAATGGTCACAAAGGCTTGAGGTTAGAGTCCACTTACTTAATAGAAAGGATTGAGGTTAGAGTCCACTTTCTTAATAGGATGACTTGTGGTTAGAGTTTGCGTGCCTAATATGACTAAAAAGTTCAATCTCTCTAAAATGTATGGCTAGTAGGTTAGAGTCCTCCATGCCATATCTTATGATCGACTACTTAATAATGCATGATAAGCCTTGTTTACTCTCCAGACATGTTACGTATCTATTTATATCTACATATATGCCTATGTATATAAATATGGTTGCATACGATAGTTTGACTTGGTTTTAAATAATGACAGTATTTTATCCTTATCCTTGAGTTACATGCTAGCACTTTAACTTTTATCCATCTTCGGATGCTGTATCCCCATGCAATACAGGGTCCAGAGCTCCTTCTTCTCTTTTAGTGTAGTGACCAGGTGTTCGAGCGGTTCATGTGTTGACATTGAAGTGGTGAGCTTCCATATTTTGGAAAGCATGCATTTTATAGTTTTTTTATTTTATTCCATAGACTTGTTTAGACTTGGTTTTTGGCTATTGCCGGGGGCATGTCCTGATATATTATAGACATTAGATTTGTAGAGGTTTGGTGGATGACTGTGAACTTGGGTATATTGGTTTAGTATGTTGACATCAATGGATTGATTAGACAATTCTTAAGTTATGATTATTAGTCTTGTTTCTTCTATCTTGATATATGGTCAGAGTTTATTCAATACTTATAGATTGATGTGATGGTTAGGTTAGGTTAATGGGGCGATCTTCAGTCCTTGTTGGAATTGAGATGCCCATTATGACAAGGCCCAATTTTGGGTCGTGTCAAGTTGGTATCAGAGCCTAGGTTTATGGTCAGTTGTCTGTCTGCAAAGTTGTGTCAAGTAGAGTCTCTTTTATGGATGTGTAGCACGCCACACTTATAAGACAATAGATAAGAGACATTTAGTATTGTTTCCCTTTTATTATGGTTCTATCATGAGCTATAGGTCTAAGGTCTTAGATTCCTCTAATTCCTATTTGCTTATCTTTCAGATCATGTCTCCAAGAGGATTTGAAATTCAGGTAAACTCCTTTGTCCCAGCTGAGGACTATATGGATGAAGCTTATCCTACTTTTGGGGTTTAGACCTGGTCAAGGGTTGTAGCATCTGACTATCCTCGTAGGGTCCTATCCACCCCCACTAACCCTACTTCTGAGAGTAATACTCCTACTCAGTCGCCTCAAGGGGATGCTACTAATGCTGAGTTTTGTTGCTATTAATATATTGACTTAAGTGGTAGCTTCTCAATATGATCATGGTGTCACTGTTGATCCATCTTCTAAGGCCATAAGGGTTGGCCAGTTCATCAGGTTGCATCATTCTATGTTTACGGGTACAAAGGTTGAAAAGGATCCTTAAAGTTTTATTGATTAAATAGTGAAGATCATCTAGATTATGCATTATTGGGAGGTTGAGGGTGTTGAATTTGCTTTCTATTAATGGAAATATATGGCATACCAAAGGTAAGAAGAGTGGTAGCAATCAAGAGGTGAGAATGCTAATTCTACCGTATGAAGGATTTCTCTAATACCTTCTTAGACCCCTTCTTTCCTTAGGAGTTGAAAAAAAAGAAAGCAAAGGAGTTTGTGAATTTAAGGAAACGTAGGATGTCTTTCAAGAAGTATGCCTTGAAATTTCATTAGTTGTATAGGTATGCTCCTTAGATGGTTTCTAGCATAAGGTATAAAATGTGTAAGTTTGCTTCATGACTATCTTGTGAGTTGTTCCTTGAGAGTAAGGTGGCTTTGTTGATCAAAGACAAAGACATCTCTAGATTGGTTATTTATATGCAACAAGTAGAGGAACAGAAAAAGAAACAGGTTGAGATTGATGATAGGCAGAGTATGAGGTCTTGATTTTCTAAAAAAAATAGAGGCCAACAGTTTAGTGGCAAGTGATCCAAGAGAAAGAATTGGGTGAGTCCTAACTCCTATTCTACAGCTAGTGCTCCCTACTCAAGGCCATCGAGAAATAGATATTTTTAGAATGGTAATGCTTCTAGGGCACAAGGTGCCTAATCTCAGGTTGGGGGGATCCAATCTGCACCAAGCTACCCTCTTTGTAGATTTTATGGTCAACATCATCATGGTCAGTGTAAGAAAGGGAGGAACAAATATTTTTAATATGGTCAGATTGGGCATATAAAACAAGAATTCCCCTCTCTAGTGTCTTCTTGGGCCAACTGATATTACTAGTTTGTTTGCTCCTGTACCGAAGGTTGATGTTTTTGCTTCTGCTTCTATTTCTGGTATCAACACTGAGCAAAATCAGTTATATGCTCTTTCTACTCACCAAGAGTACGA
>NW_025829000.1:0-1055 GCF_002878395.1 Capsicum annuum | reverse complement strand
TTAGACAGTACTCTCAAACAGTCATAGAGCCCTGTTGCGGGTTCATAAACTATTCCACCTGTGCCTCCCTCATCTCCAAAGGAAAAACTTATCCAGGAATGCATCCAGGAACTCTTGCCAAGTTGTAGGGACAACTCCCTCACCTCTACCTTTCTACCAAGCAACAACCCAGTCATAAGCAAGGTTTTTCAACCTATACACAGCCAACTCCATACTATGTTCTTCAGATACATGCATTACCTGAGCAATCTTCTGCACCTTCTCTAAAAACAACCGTGGATCCTCATCAGACTTGGACCCATAGAATTCCGTCGGATTAATCCACATGAAGTCATGGATCTTGGCAGCTGCTGAATTACCTCCCTGCTGCTGTGGAGCTGGGGCTGGGTTGGCCTAAACATTTGTAGTAACATCTTGGACCAGTGCCTAAAAGGCTGCCTGAAATTTAGCATGAGACACATTTTTATTCAATGGGTCAGCGGGTTGAGGTTGCTGACCATAATTATTTCTTCTCGCTCAACGTGGAGGCATATTTCTGAAAGAGGAGAGCACGAATCAATAGTAGAGAGAGACACTTTAAGCATGATAGACTTCTGAAAGAAAGAATCATACTTTTTTCTAAAATGTCTTGTAACCTCTTGCTCATAGATGTGGCGCGTTATACATCGATGATCAAGACTCTACTTAACGAGGCTTGTCAGACTCCCTAGGACACCTTAAAACCTTAGGCTCTAATACCAAGTTTGTAACACTCTGGAAAATGGGTCCCAGAGCGTCACACGATGCTTAAGGCTACGAGTAGCCCCAAGCTAACCCTTTGAGCCATTTTCATTCAGTTCAACACAAATCAATGGGGTTTCCATAAATAACCCTCTAATATCAACAGAGTAATCATCATCCAAGAATAAAAGAATTTCAAAAAGATAACAAAATATGACTTATTAGTCAACTCCCAACATCTATACTAGTCTGACAAGCCTCTAAGAAAATCAATAAAACCAGCGAGCCATTGAGACATGCCCCAACTGACTCATACTCAGTTATCAAATGTAAAC
>NW_025828999.1:0-1972 GCF_002878395.1 Capsicum annuum | reverse complement strand
TTTGAACATGTTGTGTTGAGATAGTTAATGAACCAGTTTGCACAACCTTGAATGGAGTGACGGTCGAACATGTCTCATTGAAAAGTGTATGACCCATTTTAAGTATAATATACCACTTTGAATAGAGTGACAGTTCAATGTGTCTCATTGAAAGGAGGACGACCTATTTGAATGTAACATTCCACTTTGAAGGAGTAACGGTACAACATGTCTCATTGAAATGTGGACGTTCTATTTTGAATTTAAGATGCCACTTTGAATGGAGTGACGGTCCAGTGTGTCTCAGTGAAAGGCGTATGACCTATTTGAATATAATATGCCACTTTGAATGGAGTGATGGTCCAACGTGTCTTATTTAAAGGTGGACGACCTATTTTGAATGTAATATGCCACTTTTAATGAAGTGACAGTCCAACTTGTCTCATTGAAAGATGGACAGTCTATTTTGAATGTAACATGTCACATTTAATAGGGTAGCGACCCAATGTGTCTCATTAAAAGACAGACGACCTGTCTTGAATGTAACATGATACTTTAAATGGAGAGATGATCCAATATGTCTCATTGAAAGGTGGATGACCTATCTTAAGTGCCACAGGTCACTTTGAATGGAGTGAAGATCCAATGTGCCTCATTGAAAGAAGGATGACCAAAATTGAATGCAATATGTCACATTGAATAGGGTGATGACCTATCATGTCTTATTGAAAGGTGGACAACTTATATTGAATGTAGCGTGCCACTTTAAATGAAGTGATGGTCCAACTTGTATAATTGAAATATAGACAACCTATCTTAAAGGTAACATGCCACTTTAAATGGGGGTGACAGCCTAATATGTCTCATAGGAAGACGGATGACCTATCTTGAATTCAATATGCCACTTTTAACAGAGTAATGGTGTAACGCCCCAGAAAACGGGTCCCGAAGCATCACACGGTGCTTGAGGCTATGAGTATCCCCAAGATAACCCTTTGAGCCATTTTCATTCAATTGAACACAAATCAACGGGGTTTTCATAAATAACTCACAAATATCAACAGAGTAATCATCATCCAAGAATAAAAGAATTTCAGAAAGATAACACAATACGACTTATTAGTCAACTCCCAACACCTATACTAGTCTGACAATCCTCTAAGAAAATCAATAAAACCAGCGAGCCATTGAGACATGCCCTAACTGACTTATACTCAGTTATCAAATGTAAACAATTCCGTGACACCAACATCAAACATCATATCCTCGGAACATGAGGACTCACCACAACAGAGGATACAGAACAGCGTACCCAAAGAATCACTGTCAAACCTGGAACTGAGCACCTGAACCTACATTTCGAGAAACTACAACCCACATCCGAAGATTTGGGTCAGTACTATGGAAAGGAACCGAGTATATGGGGGTGTATGCAGTTGTATAAACATCATCATCATAAATAATTATAAGAAATATGCAGGATGTATGAAAGACTCACATAGCCTGAAGAAAATCATCATAATCATAAGAGGATGAAATAAGTGCGATAACACATGTGAGTCATCATATAATTTGTCAATCACTTTCAGTTCATCAAGAATATCAATTCTCATAGTGTAAATATCATTTAAATCTTTTGAAAGAATAACTTTCACAATTCCACTTTCAAATCACTTCACCATTCACCATAGACACAAGGAAACACACACATACTGGGAGATCCTATAATCGACATAAACCATGTGAGCTACATGGAGTCCAACGTAAAAACCACGTTGGGGAGAGCCGTCCTATCCTTGCCATCAGAGTAGGACTATCGATATCAAATCCACACTAACTAGTAATCACTATATAAATCAGCCTCAGGCTTACTCTTACGGGGGCACGTAGTTCTAGGAAAGTAAGGTCGCTTTATACCTCCCACTCGGTGCTAAAGATTTCTCCCGGACTTAGCTCAGATCATTTCAAAGACAATCCACAATAAAACAATTTC
>NW_025828998.1:0-1915 GCF_002878395.1 Capsicum annuum | reverse complement strand
AACAAAACGAAGATAATAACCAGCTAAACCCAAGAAACTTTGGATATGAGAAGGAGAAATAGGTCTAGGCTAACTCTTTATATCCTCTATCTTTTGAGGATCAACTCTAATACCTTCAGAAGAAACAACATGACCCAAGAAGGCTACAAAGTTCAGCCAAAACTCTCACTTACTGAACTTAGCATACAACCGATGAGTTCGAAGAGTTTCCACCATGATTCGGAGATGATCCGCATGATCACCCTCACTTTGGGAGTAATAAGAATATCATCAAGAAACACTATTACAAATAAATCCAGATATGGTCGGAATACATAGTTCATAAGATCCATGAAAGCTGCTGGAGCATTGGTTAACTCGAAAGACATAACTAGAAATTCAAAATGACCGTAACAGGTTCAAAAGGCTATCTTGGGGACATCACATTCCCTAACCTTAAGTTGGTGATAACCGGATCTGAGGTCTATCTTCGAAAAGTAGCTCACACCTTGCAATTGATAAAATAAATCATCAATTCAAGGAAGCGGATATTTATTCTTGATAGTAACCCTATTAAGCTGTCGGTAATCAATACACATCCGCAAAAAACCATTTTTCTTATGCACAAATAGGATAGGTGCACCCCACGGGGACACACTAGGTCTGATAAAGCTTTTGTCTAAAAGATCTTTCAATTGGTCTTTCAAATCTTTGAGTTCCACGGGAGCCATGCAATACAGAGGAATGAAATAGGCTGAGTATCGAGAAGAAGGTCAATCCCAAACTCTATCTCTCTATCAAGAGGTACTCCAGGGAGATCTTTCGGAAAGATATCAAGAAACTCATTAACAACATTAATTGACTGAATGGTTGGGGTTTCAAACTTAGTGTCTTTAACCCGAACCAAATGGTGGATGCAACCCTTGGAAATCAACTTCTTAGCTTTGAGATACGATATGAAACGGCCCTTAGGAATCACAGAACTCCTAGACCATTCGAGGATAGGTTCATTAGGAAACTGAAACTTGACCACACGGGCACGACAATCAATAGACGCATAGCATGAGTAAAACCAATCCATACCCTGAATAATATCAAAGTCAACCATATCTAGATCAATCAAATCAGCATACATTGCCCGATGAAAGACAGTAATAGGACATTTCTTATACACCCGTTTAGCAATAACACTCTCCTACCAGAGTAGAAACCAAAATAGGATCAGAAATTAGTTCAGGATCTATTTCAAAATTTACAGCATTCATAGGTGTCACATAAGAAAAACTCGAACTGGGGTCCATCAACACATAGACATCAAAATAGAAAACATGGAGCATACTAGTGACAACATCGGGAGAGTCCTCCTACTCCTGACGAGGTGGTATTGCATAGAAACGATTGTGGCATTGACCTCCAGCAGTACTAGATGAAGCATCCTGAGAAAGAACTGGATGGGCTGCGGGAGGGGGGAACTGGTAGCCTAACTCTGGGGACAGGCATCACGACTCCGCTGTCTGGCATACGGGTAGTCTCTAAGTATGTGGCCCAACTTGCCACAACCAAAACAGACCTTCTGCCTCATATAACACTTACTAAAATGGTCTTTACCATACTTAGCACACGAAGGAGGATGAGGCCGGTCGCTTACACTGTCCTGAGGAAGGCGCAGGTATAAATGGATATCTCTGAAACTGAGGGCGACTCTCTCCGGAGAATCTAGTCTGACCAGACCCCTGTTGCTCCGATCTGACTCTCTTAATCCCTCTTACTCTTTCTCTTTCCTTTATCTTGTCTAACTCAATCTGTTGGGCGTGAATCATTAACCTAGGAAGATCAATCTCCTTGTTAATCATAGTAGATCTACATTCTTTCACTATATAACACAACAGCCCAGTTAGAAACTTGCTCATACTAGTCCTCGAGTCAGCCATCATAT
>NW_025828997.1:0-1131 GCF_002878395.1 Capsicum annuum | reverse complement strand
TTTTGGGTCAACCAAGTCATAGGAGACGCTATAGAGGAGAAACCCTTAATAAAACGGCGGTAATAGCCAGCTAAACCCAAGAAACTTCAGATATTAGTCGGAGAATAAGGTTTAGGCCAATTTATAATAGCTTCGATCTTTCGGGGATCAACTTTAATACCCTCGGAAGAAATGATATAACCCAAAAAAGCAACTGACCTTAGCAAAAACTCACACTTACTGAACTTGGAAATCAACTTGTGATCTCCAAGAGTTTGTAAGACAGCTCGGATATGATCAGAATTTTTATTCTCACTACAAGAGTACACCAGTATATCATCGATGAACACTATGAAAAACATATCCAGATATGGTCTGAGCACTCGATTCATGAGGTCCATGAAAGATGTTGGGGAATTATTTAACCCAAAAGACATAACAAAAAACTCAAAATGGCCATAACAAGTTTGGAAAGCAGTTTTTGGGATGTCACACTTGATGATAGCTAGAATGAAGGTCTATCTTTGAGAAATAATTTACACCTTGCAATTGGTCAAACGAATCATCTATTATCGAAAGGGGGTACTTATTTTTTACGGTGACTTTATTCAGTTGGCGATAATCAATGCACATATGCAAAGAGCCATCTTTCTTTCTCACAAACAACATAGGAGCACCCCAAGGAGAAACACTGGGCCTTATGAAACCCTTATTTAGTAGATCTTTGAGTTGCTCTTTCAACTCCTTAAGTTTTGTAGGGGCCATATGGTAAGGAAGAATAAAAATGGCCTGAGTATCGGGAAGAAGATCAATCCCAAACTCTATCTCTCTATCAGGAGGTATCCCTGGGAGATCATTCAGAAAGACATCAAAAAACTCATTGATGATGTTAACAGACTGGAGAGTTAGAGTCTCAGACTTAGTGTCCTTGACTCTAACCAAATGGTAAATACACCTCTTGGAAATAAGCTTTCTAGCTTTGAGGTAAGAGATAAAATGACTCTTGGGTGACACAGAATTCCCAGACCACTCAAATACGGATGCACCCAAAAACTGAAACTTGACCACTCAGGTTCAACAATCAATAGAGGCATAAGAAGAATACAGCCAGTCCATACCCAGAATCTTATCAAACTCTACCATGTCTAACTC
>NW_025828996.1:0-1542 GCF_002878395.1 Capsicum annuum | reverse complement strand
TTGACATAAGAATTTGGTCAAAGAGCAGCAGTTGGGGTAACAACAACAACAACAACAACAACAATGGTCAACAAGAAGAATATGAAGATGATAATGAAGTATAAGATGATGATAATGAATCATGAGATGATGAATAAAGCAACAGTAACAATGAACAACAAATATCGCGAAGAGAGAGAAAATAACAACGGATGAGGAGAGAGGAAAAGACGCCTTTTTTCCCTTCGTTTTCCGTTATATATTAACTAACATTTGGATCAAAGTGTAAATTTAAAAACTTATGGGTTATTTTAAAATTTTCAAAACATTCTTAAACCATAATTAAGTAATTGTCACCTCTACTCAATTATTAAGACTTGTGTCACCTACACCTCATTTTAAAACTCTTTTGTCACTTGTGACCTAAACCCCCATCTTACTCTAGCATTGAAGAGTCTTAAATAAACTATAACTATTTCATAGTCATAACAATCAATAAATAAATAATAATGTATTGTAGTAATAATTTGGTAGTATATACGGGAGGATCTACATATTTAAAAGTAAAATAATTGGAAGTAACTAACTATAAATTTATTTAAAATTATTTATTTAAATTTAAAAATAAAGATTAAAATTTCAAAATAAACCAATTCTACATATTTTGAGGTATGACTTCTTTTGAGAGTATTTTATATTTTTTTTATAGTTTTAAATTGCATATACAAAAATATAAAATTTATTTTAATTAGTTTAAAGATTAAGATAAAGTTTGCTAAAAAAATATTTAGTTTGAAATTTTTAAAAATATTTTTTAAATTTTAAAATTGAAACTATAAAAGAATAAATATTATTTTTAGAGATATAAATTATTTAAAGTAGTAGTCTTTAGATAAAGATAAATTTGCTGAAAATTAGTTTGTTGAATTAGTCTTAAATTTTTTAATTTTGAATTTCAAATGAAAGTTAGGATTCTTTTAGCTTTTGAATTGAAAACAAACTCCATACTAGATAAAGTTGAATTTGAATTAACTCTCTTTATATAAACTAAATTTTCAATCAAATTTCTCATTTCATTCTCTAAATTCTTTTCAACATATTAATATTGAAATGATTCAACCAAATTCATTTATTGCTTATACTAAATTCGTGATTAGCAATATGCTTGCATTAATAGATCTATACACAATATGTATATTATTTAAAGTTTGATTTTAAATTATTTTATTATTATTTGTAATAGTTTGTGTTATTTTTTATTATATAGAATTTCTATCATGGACAAAGAGTCTATAAGATCACGTATATAATATTTATAAAATAATTACCAAGGTAACAAAATAAAACATCACAAAAGTGTGAAATGAATATTTAAAAAATTAAAAAATATAATAAAAAAATTATTTATAAATCTTAAATAAAAGATATTGGTTTGGGAGCGAGGGAGGGGGGGGGGGGGGGGGGATGAATAAATAATATAATAAAGCAAAACATGAAATATAAAAGCTTTTTGCAAAATTACATATTATTTTTACTCATATAAAATTTAATTAGAGGAGGGAA
>NW_025828995.1:0-1037 GCF_002878395.1 Capsicum annuum | reverse complement strand
ATATATATATATATATATATATATATATATATATATTAAAAATTCAAACTTTAGACAAAATCATTTCTTCATTATTTTTCTAATATCTAAGAGTTAAAAATTAATTAATGTCACAACCCAAAAACTAAAGGTCATGATGGCACTTGTCACGGTAAGCCTTGACAAGTAAGCCTATCATATAAATTGATACAAAAAGGAAAAATAATAACAATAATGCAAAGTAAGGTTTTAAGAACAAAGTCGAACCGCACAATATAATGAAGTGGAAGAACATAACCAAAGATATCATAACATAGTCCCAAAACCTGGTGTCACAGTGTAAGAACTAACTAGTACAACTCAAGATCAAAATATACAAGGTATCTAAAATAGGAATAACTCTATCTTTGAATGTAAAATAAAGACATAGTCTAAATAAAGAAAAGTAGTGGTAGACTCCGGAAGCAAGAATCCAACCGCTACCTCGAATAGCTTCAAAGTATCGCCCGAAGTTAACCACTATGAGGCACACTCGAACCTGGATCTTGTAACGACCCGAAATCACCCCTCAGGACTCCACATAGTGCCTAGGGTCACAAGTGACCCCAAGCTAACTCTTCTTTTAGCATAACTCATAAGCAACTGAACAAAGTGCATAAATCTGAAAGAATAAGGCAAAAATAACTCTATTATGAATTGGCTCAATACAAAACTGAAGTCACAAGGTTACAACTCTACTTTTATAATAAAACTGAAACTCAATGCATCAACTCCTACTGACTATCTATGAACCATGGGTAGCTGGTTCATGACTCCCAATCACCCCAACTCAATACGACTGATTAAGGGAAAATACAATACTTTTATATTATATCACTGACTCGTGGCCCTAAATCAAAAGGACCCATCACTTGATGACTGGAAGCTGCGAACTGATTGGACATGGTACATGCGCTACAATCTTGTACCTATATTATAAGACAATGTAGCATATAGACTTATAAGTGAATTAGTACTTTCAGGATGTACTGAGTATGTGGGGGTGAATGCATATGTAT
>NW_025828994.1:0-2218 GCF_002878395.1 Capsicum annuum | reverse complement strand
TATGCAACAATTAACGAAATCCAGAAACGAGACAAAAATTGGAACCTCCTAGATTAAAAAGGGCAGTCCAATGCACTAAATCTCCCGCTATATGCAGGGTCCAGAGAAGCAACTACCCACAAAGATGCACAGCCTTATATTTCACTTCTACAAACGGTTGTTTCCACGGCTTGAAACCGTAAACTTCCCAGACAAGTACAATAAATTTATGAAAACACACACACAAAATCAAACAAAACGAAAAGGAGGATAAAAAATTGCGTACCTGAAAATTCAGAGAGAAGCATAAACGCTAGCCAATTGGGGGAGGGGGGGGGGGGAAGGGGGGAGACAAGGAAGGGGTGATTGGAGGGAAAGGATTTTTGGGGGCGGGATGACCTAGGGATTTGATAAAGACTGCTAATTTGAATTTGTTGTTGTAAATGACCCGCCAAAAAACTTTTGTAGGGCCAGCTTTGGCCGAGTATTTCGTGAGTTGTGTCAAATACTACACGTGTTGCATTGTTATTGGAAGTACTTTCTGGGCTCGATGTAGAATCCTATGTTGGGCCCTTCTGACGTGGACTCCCGCTGATGGAGGAGTTTACTTGTACTTGTTCAGATTTTGTACTACTTTTTCATGTGCACTTCCAATTTCGGGGATGATATTTTATGATCACTTATTTAAATCGCTTATATGTAAAAATAGTACTAAGTTTTTGTAACAAAAAATTGATTTGTAAAAGGTTCCAAATTAAAAATAGTACAACTTCTTTTCATATATAAAAATATATCATTATTTTAACATGAATTAATAAGAAAATAATGCCATGAGAATTTGAAACGAGGGATTATTGTTTAATTACTAAGAGGTTAGTCTGGTCATTCTTTTTCCAAATTTATTTTGAGAGGAAAAATCATAAAAATCGGGTTACGTTAATGAACAAGAAAATAATGCGAAAACGAAAATACTAAGATTAAAGACAAAAATTAAAGATAGGCAGAATTAGAGAATAAAATTCTCAATTTCGAGTTAAGTGCTAAGAACCCTAATTGATTTTACTATTCAAAATTAGTGAATTAAGACTAATTATGATACAAATAGAGTCAATTCAATAACTTAAATCAAAAGTGATCTAGACCCCTATTTCATAGAAACTAAAGACAACAATTAATACAAGACTAATCACCTTCTTTAATTAACTTTAATAGAAACCAAAGATACCAAATTAAGAATAAATCTTACCTCCTAAAAAAATATTTTTGTAGGGTTGCGAGATAAATTCCAACTAGCCATAACTTTAATAGAAACCAAAGATACCAAATTAAGAATAAATCTTACCTCCTAAAAAAATATTTTTGTAGGGTTGCAAGATAAATCCCAACTAGCCACACACAAAGGTGTAAATAAGAGAAACTCTCAATTAATAATAATACTGTCCGATTGAAAATAACAAAATTCATCCGGAAAAAAACCTATTCCAAATAGCACGGATTGGGATCTACTTTTATCAAATCTAATTAGGACTAGGAAAAAGTTATCCCAAATAGCATGAAATTAGGATCTACTATTATGGAAATAAAAAATAAAATCCTACTAGGACTAGAAAAACATATAAAAATAATACAAAAAATTCTCGCCTAAGAAAATAAGGAAAAATTTTCAAATTTACTCACAACTCATATGGGTCCAATCTTCTTCCGTTTGAGCTTGGACTTGAATCATAAATATGTGTAGCACTTTGCCCATTCTTCTCCATAATTCTTAAACTCGTTCTTGGGCTCTGCTTCCATCGTAAGCATCTTTTTTATTTTACATTGAAGCCAAATAATATGAGCTTGAGACTTTGACAAAGATCTTCTTAGGACTTCAATAGCATCATCATTGGCCATGAAGCTATCAGAAAATAAGCATGTATACGATTTTGGTGCTTTTATCAGCATTATTATGTTTAACATTTTAAGTTCTATGCACTTTAGTTTTCAAACATTTACAATTAAGTTATATGAAAAAATAATCATAGACAATTCATATCCTTTTTATTGAAAATAACCAAACAAGACCTCAATAACATCCCTTACAACATGAGAAACACATGCTAGAAGGCATGAGTGAATACTAATAGATGATACCAAGTTAGCAACTCTAGATGGTAAGGACACAGTAATAGAATCCAATTTACAGCAGTGATGAATTTGAATAAATTATTCTTTTACAAAAAAGATTTTCAATATCTTA
>NW_025828993.1:0-1047 GCF_002878395.1 Capsicum annuum | reverse complement strand
TCTTGGATTAGAGAGAAGAGGTGGAAGAAAGGGCTCGGGATAGATTTTAGAGTCTTTGTGTAAGTCGTATGCAGTGAGAGTTGCACATACGATAACGAGGGGGATTTAAATCTATACTTGTAGTTTGGTGCTTAGGCCTACCCACCTTATTTGTTCCATGATCTATCAGTCTACTGGAGGTACTCACTTTGATCAATTAGCCAATATTTTGACCGAATTTGAAATTACTGGTGCTCGATCTAGTAGTATTTTTATGGGGATTCTATTTATCATTGTAGGATCCCTATTTAAGATCACTGTAGTTCTTTTTTGGGCGGATGTAGGACAACCGCCAATAGGTGGTTGGGTAGGGTAGGTGGTACCGCTCTGCGGCCAATCTTCCTAACCGCGTGCGGGCCGGACTTAGAGCGCATGAAACTTATCACTACCTCGTAAAGGCATTAAGACCATAGCATGTTACATGAAAGTGCCACTTTCTCTATAGTATTATCACACAGTTGCCCGCCTAGAAAAGTAACTCGCTCTATAGTGTTGTTACATAAGATAAGCCCGCCGCCCGTCTGCTGGCCGGGCAAATCGAAGTTATCTTTAGATCAACAGTCTACCCAGTCAAGTGCATAAAACACAATAGAATTATGCGACACATACTACTAGTGTGCTTTCTGCTTGTGAGGATAGAAAGAAGAGCGATAGGGTTCAGTTCAGATTTGACTATTTACAGTATGGGATCAGATTCCCCAAAAAATCCCTGGGAACAATAAAAGAAAAAAGATATCTTGGTAACAAAAACTATAGGTGGCTGCATTGGCGAGATCAAACGGTGAACAGCTGCCCAAAAGAAAAACTGTCTGCAAGTCTGAGGACCTTTATTACTGTACTTTACCCTCGAACCAGCAGCCTTCGTGCCAAACAAGACCGCCCTTGTCCCTTTCCTTTCTCCATTCTGCCTCCTTCCTTGCTTTGTTCCAATAGAATCTAAGGCAAGCTGGTTCGTATGACTACTTTACCTACTTGATGAAAGGGAACGAACAACATTTTATTTCTGGG
>NW_025828992.1:0-1592 GCF_002878395.1 Capsicum annuum | reverse complement strand
AAAATAGGAATTTACTCTGTTCAGGACCGTTCTGGAAAATGGGATTTCACTTTTTGTTCAAGACCCTTCTAAAAAAATGAGATTTTACTTTCTGTTCAGGACATCTTGAAAAATGAGATTTTACTTTCTATTCAGGACCCATTGAAAAATGGTACTCTACTTTCTGTTAAGGACCTTCCTAAAAAATGGGACTTTACTTTCAGTTCAGGACCCTCTTGTAAAATGGGAATTTTTTTTCTGTTCAGGACCCTCCTGAAAAATAGTATTTCACTTACTGTTCAGGACCATCCTAAAAAATGGGATTTTACTTTCTATTCAGGACCCTTCCAGAAAATAGAATTTTACTGTCTGTTCAGGACCCTCCTGAAAAATGGAATTTTACTTTATATTAAGGAACCTCCTAAAAACTAGGATTTTACTTTCTGTTCATGGCCCTCCTGAAAAATGGGAATTTTCTTTCTGCCCAGGATCCTCCTGGATAATGGAACTTTACTTTATGCCCAGGACCATCCTGAAAAATAGGATTTTACTTGCTGTTCAGGACCCTCCCAGAAAATAAAATTTTACTGTCTGTTCAGGATCCTCCTGAAAAATGAAATTTTACTTTATATTCAGTACCCTCCTAAAAAATAGGATTTTACTTTCTGTTCATGGCCCTCCTGAAAAATGGGAATTTTCTTTCTGCCCAGGACCCTCCTGGAAAACAGGACTTTACTTTATGTTCAGGAAACTCCTAAAAAATGGGACTTTACTTTCTGTTCAGGACTCTCCTAAAAAAATGGAAATTTATACTATGTTCAAGACCCTCCTGAAAAATGAAATTTTTCCTTCTGTTCAGGACCCTCCTGAAAAATGGAACTTTACTTCCTACTCAGGACCCTCCTGAAAAATGGAACATTCTTTTCTGTTTAGCACCCTCCTGGATAATAGAAATTTACTCTGTTCAGGACCGTTCTGGAAAATGGGATTTTACTTTCTGTTCAGGACCCTTCTAAAAAATAAGATTTTACTTTCTGTTCAGGACAATGCTGAAAAATGGGATTTTACTTTATGTTCAGGACCCTCTTGATAAATGAGATTTTACTTTCTATTCAGGACCCATTGAAAAATGGTATTCTACTTTCTGTTAAGGACCCTCCTAAAAAATGGGACTTTACTTTCAGTTCAGGACCCTTTTGTAAAATGGAAATTTTTTTTCTGTTCAGGACCCTCCTGAAAAATAGTATTTCACTTACTGTTCACGACTATCCTGAAAAATGGGATTTTACTTTCTGTTCAGGACCATCCCAGAAAATAGAATTTTACTGTCTGTTCAGGACCCTTCTGAAAAATGGAATTTTACTTTATATTCAGGACCCTCCTATAAAATAGGATTTTACTTCTGTTCATGGCCCTCCTGAAAAATGGGAATTTTGTTTCTGCCCAGGACCCTCCTGGATAATGGAACTTTACTTTATGCCCAGGACCATCCTGAAAAATAGGATTTTACTTTCTGTTCAGGACCCTCCCAGAAAATAGAATTTTACTATGGGTTAGGACCCTCCTGAAAAATGGAATTTTACTTTATATTCAGGACCCTCCTAAAAAATAGA
>NW_025828991.1:0-1045 GCF_002878395.1 Capsicum annuum | reverse complement strand
AAGAGTTGCAAGTCATCATACATGATCTCCTAGCAGAAGGTATATCTTTGAAAAATACCTTAGTTGAACAAATTAAAAAAGTTCTTAATACTCATATAAACTATTTTGTAGGTTTGATTGTGAATGATGCATTTCAAGTAGCAGCGATAGTTGAGAAGCTACCACCTTTGTAGAAAGACTTCAAAAACTACT
The DNA here is from genome assembly GCF_002878395.1 of Capsicum annuum. Classification (NCBI taxonomy): domain Eukaryota; kingdom Viridiplantae; phylum Streptophyta; class Magnoliopsida; order Solanales; family Solanaceae; genus Capsicum; species Capsicum annuum. The sequence continues at coordinate 853 of NW_025828991.1, read as the reverse complement.
TGAAGCATAAACACAAGGAGATGACTGTCGAAGATCTTATTGTCCGACTGTGTATTGAAGAGGATAATAAAGCTGTCAAGAGAAGGTCAAAAGGGAATTCTACAATTAACGGAGCACATATTGTAAAAGATGACCAAAATAATTCTAAGAAAAGAAAGAAAACTGAACAAGAAAGTAATCAACCCAAGAGAATGAAATCGTCCATCAAACTACGACCCCGTATTCACCTCAATCTAATAGAATTACGAAAAAAAAAACCAAACTTTGAAGGAAATGATGAATGTCTTGCTTATAAGTTTCAATTTACCGCAAAAATTATGGGGGGAGGCTATCCTTTCAGCCAATCGTATATTCAACAGAGTTTCCCATAGTAAGACACAATCAATTCCTTATAAAAAATGGAAAGGAAGGAAACCCAACTTGAAATATTTCAAAGTGTGGGGGTGTCTAGCAAAAGTTTAAATTTCTATGCCTAAAAGGGTTAAGATAGGACCTAAGACGGTGGACTGCGTGTTCATAGGATATGCTAAAAGTAGTAAAGCATGTAGATTTTTGGTTCATAAATCCAAACATCCGGATATTAATGAAAATACGGTAATTGAATCAAACAATGCTGAGTTTCTTGAAAATATTTACCCGTATAAAATTAGACCTGAACAGTCTAGTGGAAGATCTAAATGACCTTGAGATGAACCAAGTGAGAATGTACATAATGAAGAAAATCCAAGACGTAGTATACGTCAAAGAACGTCTACTTTATTTGGATCGAATTTTGTAATATTTCTATTAGAAAATAAGCCTCAAACATTTAGGGAAGCAATGACATCTTCGAACTCATCCTTTTGGAAAGAGG
>NW_025828990.1:0-1028 GCF_002878395.1 Capsicum annuum | reverse complement strand
CTTAGCTCGAGGTAACCATTTTCCTTAAGCTTATTCAGTTACATGGTTAAAATTCCAGTATAAACTTGGTACCTAGTGCCATTACATTGATTATCATGCATTCATGTATCAGTTCAGTCAAGCGATCACACATCAGATATACATTCTCATTTAAAGAAATTTTAGTTCATCCGAACATCAGTCATGCATTCATGAGGTCAGCTTATCAGTCATGCATCAAATATGCATGTTCAGTTATGCTGTATTTAGTTTGGAATTCATTTTAGTCCTAAGATCATGTGCCAGTTAAGCATGATCAGTGTATGCGTCGTCTAATCTTTTCTTCCCTCTCAAGAAGTCATCATTCGAGGACGAATATTTCCAAGGAGGAGATATTGTAATACCCCAAAAAATCCAAACCAATATTAGAGCCATGTACCAAGCTCATAAATAGTACATCATGGTTCTTTTATAGTTTTATGAGTAGCTTAGATGTATATTAAGGCTTCAAATAACTCCTAGCTATCATACGAATCAAAACATTCCTTACCGATTGAATTCTTGAGAAGGATACTAGTATAGTCAACTTCAAATGAGCATATCTCTCATTATACTTGGAATTTTTTATCTCATGACCTATAAATAGATAGATAATTGAATTATCTTTCCAATGATTTTAATTTTGCCTAAATCCGATATCGGAGCAAAGAGTTATTCCTATTTTACTCCAGCATGTCAGGATGGAAACAGTGTAACGACATTCGTGGTAGCTTACCACATTTGTGACGCCCTATCACGAAGTTCGTTAGCTTAGGCAGAAACCAGCTCCTAAGTGACGAAATTCGTGGTGGCTTACCACATTTGTGATGCCCTATCACGAAGGTCATCAGCCTTAGCCAGAAACTAGCTCCTAAGTGACAACATTCGTGGTAGCTTACCACATTTGTGACGTGCTATCACAAAGGTCTCCAGCCTTAGGCAGAAACCAGCTCCTAAGTGACGACATTCATGACAGCTTACCACATTTGTGACGCCCTATCACAAAGGTC
>NW_025828989.1:0-2000 GCF_002878395.1 Capsicum annuum | reverse complement strand
AAAGTTACTTGAGCAGGAGCTACTGAATTTGGAAAAAATTGGGAAGACAGATGTATCCAAGTTACCATCATCAACGCGGAAGCAGGTGAAGAGATACCAAGCTCTTGCTGGCAAGATCGATGATCTATGCAGAAGAATGGTAATTATTGCTTAAAATTTTAGTACATGGATTTGAAATCTTGTTGCATGCATGCGTAGGTTTCTCTAAGAATGGACAATATGTTGTTTTTCCTCAAAAGAAATCGAGATCAAGAAATAAGTTTAATTTGGCTTTTTCTTTGTGTGTGTGATGGATTACCTCATGCGTCCATAAGGGCTAGGTAGTGAGTACTTTATCTATTGGATTTATTCGGAGAAGGCAATAAACTAGTTTTGATTACATCTGCTGAGTCAAATATTTAGATGCCGGGCTATACTCTTAGCTTGCTCAACACGGCCTTACAGTTTAGCGTTGATCAAGCATAAGCATGCTGCTGATAATGATATCTTTCTTAGCATCAGGCCAGTGATCCTTGTCAACCCAACCTAAGTCCTGAGTTCCGGACGCAAAGACAGACAAGAGTTTCTGCTTGAACCATTTCGACTTCAGCAGCGTGCATCTGAAACTGGACAGAAGTTGATGGTACTACAAACTGACAGCAGCGAAAGTTATTACGGGGATGAATTTGAAGGTCAAGCTCAACTAGCCACTAAGCGATCCTTCGACTCTATCAGAAACAACTTAAAAGAAATCCAACAGAATTTAGAGATATGGCTTGCTAGAATTATTGGGGAGCTCGAGGGAATCCTTTCCCGAGGTGGTGCTTCTCGTGTAAGGGATTATTATACATCTAGATATCCTTCTGTTCAATAGTTGTGTTAAACAGGCTCGGTAAAATCATGATTGAAAATATAGCCTCTTTTGATGAATTTGTCCTTCATGCTATTGAAATGTTGTATCTCCTTTCTGTTAACAAAGATATATCATGATGGCAAATGACTTCTTTGCAACTGAATGCACAACATGAGGGTGACAAGCTCATTTTGCACAATAAGCAAACTATTAATGCTATCTAGTACTAGACAGCATGACATATATATCAAAGCATAAAGATTTTTGACAGAATTATTGCTGGATGTCACCATTCCTGATCTGGATGCTGCTTGTCATTTACTAGTTTCTTTGGTCCTGGTCCTTTTGCAGTTGAGATTTTAAATAAATTTCCTAGCTTGAGAGGGATAGTATCGCCCCAAGTAACTAAATAGTGTTTTCACATCCCTTTTTCGCACTCCAAAAAGATTCGTTTTAAAGTTCGAAAGGATTTTATTATTTAAGTGACAAGAAATGAAATTTGTTTCGGAAAAATGATTATTTACATTTTTTATTTAGAGTCGTCACTTGACATAATCTGGTGTGCCAAGTCACCATTGGAAAATCCTTTTCAAAATTATTTGACTCTTTAAACTGGTTTGCGAACAAAGACTCCGGCTAAGGAATTCTGTTGACCGAGGGGAAGGTGTTAGGCACCCCTCGATCCCGTGGTTCAACCACGGTCGCTTGGTAGAGTGTATCGACTATTTTTTGACACTAAGAAATGTATAAACCACACAAAAGCGCGCAAAATAATCAAACAAAACAAAAAAATTCAAAATGTAAAGTCCAGTCCGAGTTATACAGTCCTGAAATAAAAATACTGAAATAACCTACACTAGTCCTAAATTATGCTTTACCCGATGCCTTGGGCCTTGATCACGAGCATCCTTTGCGTACAAAATTCTTCGGGGCATTCCCCGGTGAGTAAATACAAATTACCTCGGGGCATTCCCCGGTTAAATAAATACACTTTTCAAATACGATAAACAAAACATTCAAATAATATTCCAAACATTCCCACACTACACCAATTCTAAACTTGCCTACCCGAGCTTACTGTTTGCCTACCCGCTCGACGACATATCACATTCAACATCAATAATGTATCAAAAATATCATAATATTCACTTTTATCAATTTTCGATTC
>NW_025828988.1:0-1224 GCF_002878395.1 Capsicum annuum | reverse complement strand
CACAACAAATATTAGGGTTTATCTCTAACCTTAATCTCCAGGAACAAAATCCAATCTTCTTCAAGAACTAAGATATTTTCCAATTCTTCAAGTTCAAGAACATCAGGAACCTTAACCCAGGTATGCATAGTGTTCATTCATGGACACCTTTCGTCCATGAAGCCCAAGAATCCCTTTTCTAAATTCAAGTTATGGATTTTCTTATGAATTTCATGATTTGGCTGCTTTTGTTCATGTTGATAATGAGTAATTGAATTGTATTCCATGAATGAGTGCTAAATTCCATATGGGTTGATATGTATAGGTATAGATTCATAAAATTCTATGACTAAACCCCTGAATGATTAAATTAGAATTAAATCATGACAGTTAATTGTTGTATGATGTTGCTTACACATTCTAAGTCTACCATATGTTTGATTAAATGCCTAGATGAAGGAAAAATGTCTAATTAGTATGATATCATGAAATCCCCATATATGTACAAGCTTATACCTATCACATGTTTGATGAAATGCTTTAGTAAATGTATTATAATGATTGTTATGTATTCAAGCAAGTCATGTTTTGTCCGTTTTCTTCTATCGAGTCCTGGGGGTACTTGTACCCGAAACATTTGCTGTGTGCCTAGAGCCATATCATGTTTTCACGATACTCTCAATCAAGTTATGAATCCTTAGACTTCAAATAGTCTTATGACTCAGGAAAATATCTATGATCTCATAAAGTTAGTCACTTGTCAGATATCAGTAGTATTCCGTTAGTTAACAAAATTTAGTGATTCAGCTTATGTTAAGTTCAGTAAATCATGCTCAGTGTCCATTTTGATGGGAGTAGAAATTAGCATCGAGTGAACCCAAGGATGGGGACACATACTATCAGATAAGGGTATGTCCTTAGCAGTCTTCCTGGCATTCCAAAACTATATAGCTAGCATAGATTGAGACATCAACACTGTCAATAAGGATTGATGAAATAGATAAACACTATCTGATAAGGGCCCCACCATTCTCATACAGGAGACACTATCAAATAAGGGTCACCTACAGTTTGTCCTTACCAGTGTCGCGGTATTGATATCCTTCTAAAAGGGGTTACAGATTGGACCCCAACTCAGCTATAATGGTGTATCAGGGGCATGCCAGTTAGATAATTACTTCCCACAGTTTCATGTTACAGAATTAGGACTGCCAGATATAGTCAATCAGTCTTAGTAATAGAACT
>NW_025828987.1:0-1006 GCF_002878395.1 Capsicum annuum | reverse complement strand
GTAGGCTATAGCTTACTGATTTGGCCTCAAAATGCGTCGTTCGTGCTGTCTCGCCCGTTTGACAAACTAAATAGCTCCGTCCACACAAACGAGCAATACTAGAACGCTTTCCATCCTCCCTAGCATGCCCATGTCAATTTTTGGCCTACAGAACCCCTGGACATAGGGCCCATCCCTAAAACCGTGGGCTATAGCACACTGATTTAGCCCCAAAATGCTGCATTCGCTCTATTTCACCTATTTGACCAACCAAATGATCCCGCCCATATAATAGGGTAATGCTAAGATGCTCCTTAGCCTCCCTGGCACACTCAAGTTGATTTTAAGCCCATGGCAACCTCGAACCCTGGGACCACCCCAGAACCGTGGGCTATAGCACACTGATTTATCCTAAAATGCATCGTACGAGCTATTTCACCCGTTTCACAAACCAAATAGCCCCAACCACATAAACGGGTAAAACTAGGATGCTCCTCTGCCTCCCTAGAACTCCCAGGTCAATTTTTGGCCTACAGCACACTCGGAGCCCGGGTCCACTCTCGGAACCGTGGACTATAACACACCAATTTGTCCCCAAAATTCCCCATTCACGCTATTTCACCTGTTTAACAAACCAATTGGCCTCGCGCACACAGACGGGCAACACTAGGATGATCCCCAACCTCATTGGTATACGCAGGTCAATTTTTGGCCCGCGACACCCTCGGACCCCCAACCTACCCCTGAATTCGTGGGCTATAGCAATAATAATTAGGCCCTAAAACTTCCCGTTAGCATTTTTTCATAAACAAAATGGCCCCGCCAATACAAACGAGCAATACTAGGATGCCACCCAGCCTCCCTAGAATGCCCAGGTCAATTTTTGGCCCATAGCACCCACGGACCCTGTGTCCACCCTCGGAACCGTAGGCTATAGCATATCGATTTGGCCCAAAATGCTCGTTTGCACTGTTTCGCTTATTTTACCAACTAAATGGCCCCGCCCACACAAATGGGAAATACTAGG
>NW_025828986.1:0-3899 GCF_002878395.1 Capsicum annuum | reverse complement strand
TTTGGTTGGACAAACGGGCAAAATGACGTGAACGGGTTGTTTCGGGCGAAATCGGTATGTTATGGCCCACGGCTTTGGGGGCGGACCAGGGGTCCGGGCGTGCTGTCGGTCAAAAATTGAATGTGGTATGCTAGGGAGGATAGGAATCATCCCAGAATGGTCCGTTTAATTTTTTATGGCCATTTGGGTGGACAAATGGGCAAAAGGGCGCGAACGAGGCATTTTTGGGGTAAATCGATGTGCTATAGCCCATAGTTTTAGGGTTGGGCCAGGGGTCAGGACATGGTGTGGGCCAAAAATTGATCGGGGCATGCAAGGGAGGTTGGGGAACATCCCAATGTGGTCTGTTTAATTTTTCATGGCTATTTGGGTTGACAAAAGGGCCAAACGGCGCGAATGAGGCATTTTTAGGCTAAATTGGTGTTCTATAGCCCACGGTTTTGGGGTGGACCTGGGTCCGAGCATGCTGTTGGCCGAAAATTAATCGGGGCATGCCAGGGAAATAGGGGATCGTCCCAGTGTGGTCTGTTTAATTTTTCATGGCCATTTGGGTGGACAAACGGGCGAAACAACGCAAATGGGGCATTTTAAAACCAAATCGGTGTGCTATAGCCCACGGTTTTAGGGTGAGCCTGGGGTTCGAGCGTGCTGTGGGTCGAAAATCAATCGGGGCATGCCAGGGAGATTGGAGATTGTCCCAGTGTGGCCCGTTTAATTTTTTGTGGCCATTTGGGTGGACAAACGGGCGATACGATGCTAATGGGGCATTTTCAAGCCAAATTGGTCTGCTATTTCCCATAATTTCAAGGGTGGGCCCTAGGTACGAACGTGATGTGGGCCAAAAATCGACTGAGGCATTCCAGGGAGGTTGGGAATCATCCCAGTGTGGTCCGTTTAATTTTTTGAGGCTATTTGGATGGACAAACGGGCGAAACATCGCGAATGGTGTATTTTCTCGCCAAATTGGTGTGCTATAGCGCAAGATTTTGTGAGGAAGCTAGGGTCCAGGCGTGCTGTGATCCGAAAATCAACCGAGTTGTGCCAGGGATATTGAGGATCGTCCCAGTATGGTCTGTTAAATTTTTCGTTGCCATTTGGGTGTTTAAACAGTCGAAATGGCTTAAACAGGGCATTTTTAGGCTAAATCGGTGTGCTTTAACTCACGATTTCGAGGGTGGGCCCGGGGTCCGAGCATGCTGTGGGACGTAAATTGATCGGGGCATGCCAGGGAGGTTGGGGATCATCCCAGTGTGGTCTGTTTAATTTTTCATCGCCATTTGGGCGGAAAAATGGGTAAAATGGTCCGGATGGAGTATTTTTGGTCCAAATTGGTGTGCTATAGCCCACGTTTTTAGGAAAAGGCCCAGGGTTCTGGCGTCCTATGGGCCAAAAATCGATTAGGGCATGCCAAGGAGGTTTTTGGATCATCGGAGTGTAGTCCATTTAATTTTTTGTGGCCATTTGGATGGACAAATGGGCGAAATGGTTCGAACGGAGCATTTTTGAGCAAAATCTTTATGATATAGCCCACGTTTTTGGGGGTGGGCCTGGGGTCCGGGCGTGCTATGGGCCGAAACTTGATTGGGGCATGCCAGGGAGGTTGGGGATCGTCCGAGTATGGTCCATTTAATTTTTCGTCGCTATTTGGGTGGACAAATGGATGAAACAGTAGGAACAAGCCATTTCCGAGCCAAATTGGAGTGCTATAGCCCATGATTTCTAGGGTGGGCCCGGGGTCTGGGCGTACTGTCGGATAAAAATTGATCGGGTCGTGCCAAGGAGGTTGGGGATCGTCCCTGTGTGGTTTGTTTAATTTTTTGTGGCCATTTGGATGTACAAACGGGAAAAATGGCATAAACGAGACATTTTTAGGCTAAATCGGTATGCTATAGCCCACGATTTTGGGGGTGGGCTAGGGGTCTGGGCGTGCTGTGGGCTAAAAATTGACCGGGGCTTGACAAGGAGGTTGGGGATCTCCCCAACATGGTCCGTTTAACTTTTCGTGGCCATTTGGGTTGATATACGGATGAAACAGTGCGAACAGGGTATTTTAAGGACAAATTAATGTGTTATAGCCCACGAGTTCGGGGGTGGGCTCGGGGTACGCGTGTGCTGTTGGTAAAAAATCGATTGGGGCATGCTAGGGAGGTTGGGATTGCCCCAGTGTGGTCCGTTTAATTTTTCCTAGCTATTTGGGAGGATAAACGGGCGAAACAGAGTGAATGGGGTATTTTTGCAACAAATCTGTGTGCTATAATAGTCCACAGTTTCGGGTGTGGGCTAGAGGTCCGAGCATACAGTGGGCTGAAAATCGATCGAGGCATGCCAGGGACGTTAAGAATCATCCCCGTGTGGACCATTTAATTTTTTGTCGCCATTTGGGTGGATAAACAGGCAAAATGGCTCGAACCGAGCATTTTTGGGTCAAATCGATGTGCTATAGCCCATGGTATCGGTGCTGGGCTCGGGTTTCGAGAGTGCTGTGGGCTTAAAATCTCCTAAGGCAAGCTAGGGAGGTTGGAAATCATCCCAGTGTGGTCCGTTTAATTTTTCGTGGCTATTTGGGAGGTCAAATGGGTGAAACAGTCCAAATGGGGCATTTTCAAGAAAAATCGGTGAGTTATAGCCTACAATTTTGGGGGTAGACCCGGGATTCGGGATTGATGTTGGCCAAAAATCGATCAGGGAGTACCAGGCAGGTTGGTGATCATCCCAGTGCGGTTTATTTAATTTTTTGTGGCCATTTGGGTTGACTAACGGGCAAAACGGCACGAATGGGGCATTTTCGGGGCAAAATGAATGTGCTATAGCCAATGGTATTGGGGGTGGGCTTGAGGTTCGGGCGTGTTGTGGGCCAAAAATCGACCGGAGCATGCCAGGGAGGTTGGAGATCGTCCCAGTAAGTCCGTTTAATTTTTAGTGGCACAAACCGGTGAAACGGCATGAGCCAGGCATTTTCGGGCTAAATTGACGTGCTATAACCCATGGTTTCAGGGGTGGGCCTGGGGTCCAGGAGTGCTGTGGGCTGAAAATTGATCGGGGCATGCCAGGGAGGTTGGGGATCGTCCCAGTGTGGTCCGTTTAATTTTTTGTGGTCATTTGGGTTGGCAAACGGGCGAAACAGTGCAAACGGGGCATTTTTAGGCCAAATCGATGTGTTGTAGCCCACGGTTTAAGGGGTAGGCTCAGGGTTCGGGTATGCTGTGGACTGAAAATCAACCAGGGCATTCTAAGAAGGTTGGGGATCATTCCTATATTGTTCATTTAATTTTTCGTGGCCATTTGGTTGGACAAAAGAGTAAAACGGCGCGGACGGGGCATTTTGGGTAAAATTGGTGTGCTATAGCCCATGGTTTCGAGGGTGGGCCTGGGGTCCGGGCATACGGTAGGCCAAAAAAATACCGAGGCATGCCAGGGAGGTTAGGGATCGTGCCATTGTGGTCCGTTTCATTTGTCGTGGCCATTTGGGTTGACAAATGGGCGAAACGGTGCGAACGGGGTATTTTCGAGCTAAATCGGTGTGCTGTAGCCCATGATTTTGGGAGTGAGCCCGTGGTCCGGGCGTACAGTGGGCCAAAAATTGATCGAAGTATACCAGGGAGGTTGGGGATTATCCAAGTACGGTCCGTTTAATTTTTTTAGGCCATTTGGGTGGAAAAACAGGCAAAACGGCGCGAACGGCGCATTTTTGAGTCAAATCAGTGTGCTATGGCGCACGGTTTTAGGGGTGGGCCTAGGGTCCAGGCGTGCTGTCGGTCGAAAATTGATTAGAGCATGCTAGAAAGGTTGAGGATCATTCCAGAGTGGTACATTTAATTTTTTGTGGGTGTTTGGGTGGACAAACAGGCAAAATAGTGTGAATGGGGTATTTTCGAGCCAAATTGGTGTGCAATAGCCTT
>NW_025828985.1:0-1204 GCF_002878395.1 Capsicum annuum | reverse complement strand
TATGAACAAGATGTATGATAACCATGCAACCCACATGAACTTCCATGCTATTGGTATGTGTTGCCAATATGATTATGCAATGAACATGATATTAAGATTGTGCAAGTACTTCCATGTGATATGAAATCCTTTCCATGCAATACATTGTTGATAACCATGCTTAGTATGAGATCCCTACTTATGATATTATAAATTATGGACTCTACTCTTATCATTAGGTCAGTCATGTGTGTCAGTTCCTTCCATCGAGTCCTGGGGGTACTTGTACCCAAAAACTATAGCTGTGTGCCTAGATCCATGTCATGTTTTATGATATCTGAACTCAAGCTATGATTCCATAGACTTTAGTCAGTCATGTGACTCAGTAAAACCTCATGATCTTAGTCAGTTGTCAGATATCAGTAACATTCCGCCAGTCAACGGAATATAGTAAGATCAAGTCATGCACAGTCAGTTATTCATGTCCAATCCCTCCAGATGGGAGTAGAGGTTAGCACCGAGTGAACCCAAGGATGGGAACTCACCCGCCAGTTCAGGGTGTGATTCTTAGTAGCAATCCTTGTGTTCCAGAACTACGTAGCCAGCGTAGGTTGAGAGATCTTAACCCGTCAAATTAGGGTTGATGAGGTGGCTTAACCCGCCAGTTTAGGGTTCCCACCATTCTCATTGAGTACCCACCAGATAAGGGTCATTCACAGCTGTCCTTACCAGTGGTGCGGTATTGACACCCCTCCAGTTGGGGCAGAAATTGGACCCCAGCTTAGCCATAATGGCATACACGGGGTATGTCAGTTAAACACTACTTCCCATAGTTTCAGTAACAGTCTTAGTAAAAGAACTCAGGGCGTTCTTCAGATTTTAGTATATACAAGACTGTCAGATACAATCATCCATGTTATCAGTTTCAGTATCAAGCTCAGTGAAAGCACTCAGGGCGTTCTTTAGATTTTAGTATATACAGGACTGTCAGATACAGTCATCCATGTAATCAGTTTTAGTATCAGTTAGGACAGTTATCAGTAAACTATGTATTAGCTTACAAGTCATGCTATCACGTATTCATGGTCCCAGTTTCTATATATGTGTGTTTGCACTCCCACGTTCATATTAGTCAGTCAGTGTTGTTCATGCATGAAACCCTTTATGTTCGGCCTACCTTCCTCGTATACTCAGTACTCTAGTTGTACTGGCGCATTTGCGCTAT
>NW_025828984.1:0-2000 GCF_002878395.1 Capsicum annuum | reverse complement strand
AGTAACTGATATCTGAGATTACTGATAACTAAATTATTGATATTGATTGACTCTGTCTAATAGTCCTGATTCTGTAGAACTAAACTGAGTTCTATACTGAGACTGAAACTGAAACTGTGGGAGATAGTCATCTAACCGACATTCCCCAAATAAGATAACTAGGGTGCAACCTTTAACCATAGTTTGAACGGTGTCAGTACCATAACACGGGTAATGACAACTAAAGTGTTATTCTCACCTGGCAGGTGCCCTAACTAAGAATGGTGGTACCCTTAACTGTTAGGTTAAAACACCTCATCAACCCTCAACTGGTAGGTTGATGTCTCAACCTACGCTGGCTACCTAGTTCTGGAATGTAAGGACTATTTCTAAGGATCACACCCTCTATTTGTATGTGAGCCCCTAACCTTAGGTTCACTTGGTGCTGAGTCCTACATCTATCTGAATGACACTGATTATTATACCAAACTAAACTGGACTGATACTGAGTTTTACTGAGTGTTGTAACTAACTGATTTTACTGAGTTCTATTAACTGATTAAATAATATAATTTTGCGACCTAACTAAGACTATTCTGAAACTACTGTAGCTCTAGGTAAACAGCTAGATTTTTGGGTATTGAATACCCCCAAGACTCGATAGCATAAAAAGTAAAGCATAACATGAGCTTGAGAAAGCATAACAATGTTCAGTTGTTCATAATTCATTCATAGAAACATTTTATCAAACACTTGTAGGGCATAAGCTTATAGATATGCTAGCATGTATTGATTTCACAATTTAGTTCACATGGACATTCCATCAAACACTTGGGGAGCACAACTTAATGCAGATAATCATGGACAACAAATAAAAATTTTAACTACAATACCAAATCCTCCTAATTCAAGGTTTATAACATAGAATGACAAAATTAATATACATGCTATTTTAATTTCATGGAATCAACAATTTAATCATGGATTGAAACTTAATTAATGTCATTAATCTCAATAAAATCAAATTTCAAGCATGTAGATCATGAATCAATAAACTTGTAGTTTTAAAAATAGATTTTTGGACTCTATGGGTATAAGGAACCAATAGATTAACTCCTAACATACCTGAGAAGATTAATTCTTGAAGGTTCTTGGAGGATTTCTTGAGCTTTGTTCTTGATTCTTGAAGCTAGGGTTTTGCCCTTTTGAGAGAGAATGATTTAATTTGGGGAAAAATTGGGTGAATAATGATATAACTAGATTAATTAGGGGTTATTTACGTGTTTAAGACTGATATAGGTCATGAAAAAATAACAAATTACCCCTAGAAAGAAGTTAAGATTCGTCAATGAAAATCTCGATTTTGGCCTTCACCGTAACATGGTGGCATCGCGGTGAGCCACTAGAATCCAATTGGAACTGTACAAAAAGGGACAACTGGGAAATTGGCTCTTGGCATGATGCAACACTATCGTGGATCCTCACTGGAATTTGATAATTCTGAAATTTGGCCCTAGCGCGACGTGATGCTTTTGAAGAGCTTTACTGGAAAATGCCAATTGGGAACTGGTACTGCTCCACGATGTAGGCTTATAGCGTTGGCTCTCTAGAAACTAACAATTGTCATTTGGATGGTCTCCGTAATCCGGTGCTACACCAGGTGGCACACTGTTTTACAAAATATGCTATAACTTCTCATCCGGTTATCAGATTTGGGTGAATTTTAAATCGTTGGAAAGCTAACTGAATTTCATACACAATGGTACTCTAAACTAAAAAATTTGGAGTATTCTAAAAATTTTATATAGAAATACTCATATATTGAGAGTTAAACTGATTTAGAAAATTACAGGGTCTTACAATATCTCCCCTTTGGGAACATTCGTCCTTAAATGAGACTAATTAAGCTGAGAAATACTAATAGATTGAGTTTACAAACTGAACATGCATGTCTGATGCAAAGAATACATGATGGAAACTACTGATATGCTGAGTTTTCTGACTGAACATGCATATCTGAT
>NW_025828983.1:0-1064 GCF_002878395.1 Capsicum annuum | reverse complement strand
GGGCAAACTGACCTTTTTAACCTTAGACATGTAATTTTAATTTTCAGTACAATTTCCCAAATTGAGCCCTTGGCGCGATGCAGCATTATCACGCCGTGTCACTAGAAATTTACAATTGGGAAACTGCACGGTGGCGCAATGTGGAGCTATCGTGTTGCCACCTTGTCTATGACCTGAAAGTTTGCGCGACATACCAGTATCGTGGAGCAACACTAAAATTTGACAATTGCCATTTGAGCTATCTCTGCGACGCACTGAAGTCTCAGGTCAAACACTGTCTCACTAAAAAGGCTCTGACTCTTCACCCGGGTGTCGAATTAGGGTGAATTATATATCGATGGAATGCTTATTCAATTTTCCACGTGTATAAGAATGAATTCTTATTTCAAAGCAACTTCTAACATCCTTGAGATGATTTTCGAGATAAGAAAAAGCATGGGTATTACAATATCTTCCCCCTTGATAACTTTCGTTCTCGAATGAGACTAACTGAGAGGGGAAACAATGAGCTGAACATGAATAACTGGAACATGATCTCATGACTGACGTGACTCACAAGCTGAACATAACATACTGAACATGCATATCTGATGCATGTGTAACTGATTCATAAATGCATAACTTAAAGTTCTGAAGAACTAAGTTTTCTCACAATGAAAATGCATGTCTGATGCATAACTATATAACTGATCTGATACATGAATGCATGAATGAATTTTCGGTGGTACTTGATACCAAGTTTACCATGGGAACATGAACATGACAATGAATTCTAAGTTAGTGATGTACACTAATCATGAAACTAAGTAAGCTTAAATTAAACTGTTACCTTGAGCTTGATCTGAGTCGGTAGGAAAAGGTGAGGGTACTTGGTATGCATATCTGCTTCTTCTTCTTAAGTATCTCCCTCTACGGACTAATTTCACCAAAGAACTTTAACTAGAGGGACTTCTTTGTTCCTCAATATACAGGTATGATAGTCTAGAATTTTGACTGGAATCTCTTCATAAGAGAGGCTGTTCTGAACATCGATGTTCAGAATAGGGACTACGACTGATGGGTCA
>NW_025828982.1:0-1682 GCF_002878395.1 Capsicum annuum | reverse complement strand
ATAAAATCTCTATATATATAAAAGCAAAACATAAGCAAGATAAGATGTCACATGTCAAGTTATTAAAATAGCCACGTGGCAATTTTTAAGACAATATTAAAAAAAAAAATTAAGACAGTTAAAAATATTGTAATAAAAAAATTGAATTGAAAAATTAAGTATTTGAATTTGAATAAATTATTCTTTTACACAAAAAAAAATTCATTATCTTAAAAATAAAAACTAATAATTAAAGAGTTCTAATAGATATATATTACTTCAAACTTATCTTTTATAAAATTTAAATGTTATAAAATATGTTTAAATATAATTTATTTACATATTTGGGAAAGATAAAAAACTATTAAAATAATATTAATAATAATAATAATATAATAATAATGATAATAACTAAACAGCAGTAGTATTAGTACATGCGTAAGAAGATGAATTAAAAATAAATAAATAAAGAATAGTGGTAGTAATGGTCAATACGTATTACTATATTGAAGTGGTAGTAGTACTATAATAATAATAATAATAATAATAATAATAATAATAATAATAATAATAATAATAATAATAATAATAATAACAATAATAATAATAATAATAACAATAATAATAATAAAAAAAATAATAATAATATTTATGATAATATGGTAATAATAATAGTATTTATTATTAATTTTAAATATATATATCTAAATTTAAATATATAGATTATTAGATGAAGACATATTATATTTAAAAGTAAGGATAAATAAATAACAAACTAATCTTCTTTTTTCAAATTTATAATATTTGAATTTAAATGAAATTTGAATTGGACTACCTTCTTAGTCTCTCTTGTATAGAATTTGAAGTACATTATCTTGTTTTATAAAAAATATTATCATTATCTTAAAACTAAAAACTCATAACTAAAGAGTTCTAATAGAAATTTATTATTTCAGGCTTATCTATTTTAATATTTAAATATTATAAGATATATTTAAATATAAAAATATTATTAAATAAAAATAATAATTAGTAGTAGTGGTAAAAGCAATAGTAGTAGTAGTACATCTGTAGTATGTATTTAATAACAATAATAATAATAATAGTAATAATAATAATAATAATAATTAAAAAATAATAATAAGAGTAATAATAATAATACGTTATGAACTATAACAAATATGTCATATGCTGCTTGATTTCAAATCATTTTTTCAATTCAAACATAACATTATAAAATAAATATATATTGATTTTGAAAAAAGATAAAAGATAATATCTTATCTTTTTTCAACAAATTGATATATTATTTGAATTTGAGTGAAAGTTGAAATGAAATGAAATTCTAGAAGTTGAAATGAAATTAAATTCTAACTTTTATTCTCTCTTATATATACTCCTACAACAACATATAATATTAATTTTTAAATATTTTAATAATAATAACTATTAAATTTAAATAAGTTAAACTGTCAAAGACAATTCAGACTAATAAATTATTAATAAATTAAAAATAATTATAAAATAAAATTATTTATTAGAAACAGTTATTTATCACATTAGAATGTTCTAATTGGACTCTTGTCAAGTTTTGAATTGAAAGATTAAATATTTGAACTTGAAATACATTATCTTTTTGATAAAAAGATTTTCATCATCTTAAAAATAGAAACCCATAATTGAAGAGTTCTAATAGATATTTT
>NW_025828981.1:0-1381 GCF_002878395.1 Capsicum annuum | reverse complement strand
TGATAATATTATTTTTGAGGAATAAATTTAAAATATAAATGGTTTCAAACCAATAATTTTTCCTAAAATCCAATAATAATTATATTAATAGTAGCAAAAGAAAGATAACATAAAGAATTACTAACCTTGAAATCCTTCAGATTTATAATCTCACCTTTTTTGGCAGAGTTTCGTGCTGATAACGTGTTATAAAACAATAAAGAACAATAAGAAGAATAGAGAGAATAGAGAGAGTGATTCTTATTTCTTCTCATGATGATGAGAGATCGTAAGATTGTAAATACAATGAACAAAATCCCTCTATTTATAGGGAAAATTTACTCCTAGTCCGAGTAAAAGACGGATGCTTCAAATTCTAATAGATATCAAAGTAGATCTTAATAGATGTTGATAGATATTCATTATAATGTAAATACATTTATGACAGTCATTTAATTTATAAAATAGTAACTTGATTATTGTTCTCGTGTTTGGCAAAACAAAAGTTACCTACTTTAAAAAATTATATAAGTTACCTACTATAAATAAAATTATTGTGAAACAATAATTGCCGATTGTGAAACAATAATTGCCGATTATGAAAAAAAAATCCCAATACAAATTGCCTACCAAAACCCCCAACTAAATCCTAACAGAAATCATATAGGAATCTCTTATAAATCCATTGTTTTTGTCAGCTTTAAGAATTTGATAAAAAAAAATTACGGAGTCTTATGAACTTGCATCTCCGCTCTTCTCCTTCATTTGTCTTAGATATCAATTTTTTTCACTGTTCTTTGATAATTATCATTATTAATTTATCTCAACATAAAATTAACATCTTTATGTTGGTTATTAACAATATATGTGGAGGAAGTTGAAGATGTTTGTAAACGAAGTTATGTTCCAAATAGTTTGATCTTAAAATGAGTTTGAGGCATATATTTCTTCCTACGTACATATTGATTGTATTACCACTCTTATTACATGTGATATCAACTTGAAATTTTTTACCAGATTCTTTATCTTCAGTTTAAGTTCATTATTTTAAAGGTTTTTAAATTTGTCCTTAACCTAATGTGCGAATTGTTACGTGTGCTTTTTGGTATTTTATAAGTGTATTCTTAATTTTTTGAATTGGTTTATCTTTAATTTGGATTGGCTTGTTTGAAAGTTAGATGATCTACATAAATTTATGCATCGTAGTTAACGAAATTGATCAGTGATTTTTGTTGTTTTGGTTAAATTTTTTTGAATTGATTTGTTTGAAAGTTAGGCAATCTATATAAATCTATGCATCGTAATTAATGAAATTGATCAATGTTCCTCTTTGTTTTAGTTAAAGTAATAAAGATAAAAAATATATGTACAATTTAAAACTTATAATTTACGGTACAAAAAT
>NW_025828980.1:0-2524 GCF_002878395.1 Capsicum annuum | reverse complement strand
AAGCCACCTAGAGTAATTGGGATTGAACCACTAAGATGATTAGTGGACAAGTCCAAATCGGTGAGATTTTTCAAATTCCCCAACTCACTAGGAATGGGACCAGAAAGTTTATTAGATTAAAGGTACAATATCTTGAGCTTGGTTAAGCCACCTAGGGTAATTGGTATTGAACCACTAAGCTGATTAACGGGCAATTCCAAATTGGTGAGGTGTTTTAACTTCCCCAACTCACTAGGAATGGGACCAGAAAGATTGTTCAAAGCAAGGTACATAATTTTGAGCTCGGTTAAGTCACCTAGGGTAATTGGAATTGAACCACTAATCTGATTATAAGACAATTCCAAATCTGTGAGGTGTTTTAACTTCCCCAACTCACTAGGAATGGGACCTGAAAGATTGTTCAAACCAAGGTACATAATTTTGAGCTCGGTTAAGTCACCTATAGTAATTGGAATTGAACCACTAAGCTGATTATAAGACAATCTAAAATCGGTGAGGTTTTCAAATTCCCCAACTCACTAGGAATGGAACCATTTAAATGGTTGTGAAAGATTCTGAGAGTCTCAAGTTTGGTTAGTGAGCCAGTTTGTGGTGGGATTGAACCTGAAATCTGATTGTTGGACAAGATTAGTGAGCTTTCCTAGTTCAGGTGGAATGGGGCCAAAGAGTTGGTTCATGCTAAGATCAACGTATTCAAGAAACGGAGAGATGAGAATGGAAAATCATAGAGTGTACCAGTAACACCAACATTTGCAACATTCAACCTGTTTATCCGACCATTAATGCATATTATTCCGTACCAATCGTCCCTGCATGCATCAGTACTTAGTGTCCACGAAGCCAATAAGGAATTATTTGTCGTTATGGAAAGTTGCTTTCCATTTGAGAAGAGCAGTTGCTTCCTCATCAGTGGAAAAAAAACAGTACACTGTGAAAAGATATATGAGAGTGGAAAACTGAAGTAAAAAAATAATTCTGGGAATCATCATTATGGCTAATAGATTTCAGTTGATTGTTTCTGGTTATTTATGAACTTGTGTAGGACACAGTTTTATAATGTGTATAGAATTGTAATTTACTTCTCAGATTGTAAAATTAATTGGAACTTGGAAGTCAATGAGTCAATGAAGGGTGGGTCTGAATTGTGGCCTAAACTTTACGTTGTGGAAATATTCTCCAGAAGATTTTCAAAAGTCAAAGCACATGTTTGAACTAACTCTTTTATCAAATACAATAATTTTATCAATTTACTCCCCTTTTTCTGTTGACTAATTGTTCAATAATGTGCAATTCTTTTTATGGTCCTGTTTTTTAGTATTAAGTGGAAGTAAGTTTTACTAAGTCAATTTCTGTATTTTTTCTATTTACTGTTTTACAGAATTAGTGGGCACGTTCTTAGCAGTGTTTTACTCCTACTTCACCACTATCTTTAGTTCCTAAATTTTAGGTTTAGTTTTTAAGTTGTAAGCCTATAAAATGGCACTAGGTCGTCTTGTGTTTTATGTAGTTGAATTGAGAAGTAAAAAAAAAAGTACGAGTCTTTTCTTTCTCATCAGTTTGTGTGCAATTTTACTTTCTTTCTTCCAACAATCTTGGTATCAGAGCAGCCAGGTTTCTTCACCTTGGAGCCAGAGAGAGGGTGAGAAAGAGAGATTTTAAAACATAAGAGAGAAATCCATCATCTTCAGATAAGAAAAAAAATGGCAATGAACACCAATGCAAATTCTCAGCCTCTTCCAATATTTAAAGGGGTGAATTATCAGTTGTGGAGTCTTAAGATGAAGACTCTTTTTAAGTCTCAAGAGCTATGGGACTTGGTGGAGAATGGATTTCCGGACCCGGATAAAGGTCATGCACAACAGCTTCGGAAAAACCGTAGGAAGGATTCGAAGGCGTTGTTCTTGATTCAACAATCCCTTCATTATGATATCTTTCCCAGAATTTCAGCAGCTGAGACATCCAATGAAGCTTGGGAAATTTTTCAGCAGGAGTATATGGGAGATAAGAAGGTAAGTAGTTAAATTGCAAACTTTACGTCGTGATTTTGAAACTTTAAGCATGAAAAAGGGTGAATCCATGCAAGACTATATGTGTCGAGTCTCTGCAATTGTTAATCTGATGAAGTCTTATGGAGAAAAAATTACTGATGAAACTGTTTTAGCAAAGGTTTTGAGGTCTTTAACTAGTAAGTTTGAGCATGTGGTTGCTGCTATCGAAGAATCCAAGAACTTATCTGACTATACGTTTGATGAATTAATGGGTTCTTTGTTAGCACATGAAGATAGGCTAAACAGGTCTTATGAGAAGGTTGAAGAAAAAGCATTCCAGGTGAAAGAGGAGTCTTCTTTCCTCCAACAATCCAAAGAAAAATCCTCAAATTTTCCTAGTAGAGGTAGAGGAAGAGGCGGATTTTGTGGCCGAGGTCGAGGTCACGGCAGAGGTAGAGGACAATTTAGTGAGTCACGTCAGACCAAGACTGACTTGCAATGCTGGTATTGCAAGAAGTCCGGCCACACTGAAGCAT
>NW_025828979.1:0-1080 GCF_002878395.1 Capsicum annuum | reverse complement strand
AGGGACGTACTGGACACATTAGGAGGATTTGATTGATGTGGCTGATTCGTTCCCTTCGTGGAAGTTACTCCACAAGATGAGTGGAGTGAAATCGAGACTCATGAAGCTGCATCATAAGGTTGATGCAGCTCTTGAGAACATTGTTAATGAGCGCATTAAGAATCGAGCATTAGGAAGAAAGGGAAACGGTGATCAATTAATTGGAGGTGATGATTTGGTTGATGTTCACAAAAGAATTTAGGAGAATGGTGAACTTCAATTTCCAATCACAAGTGATCACATCAAAGCAATCATTTCTGTAAGTTCTCTCCTTAAATTAACTTACATACGTACCATAGTACATTTTTCTACAAGTAAGTCTTCACAAAAAATGAAAATTTTTAATTTTTAAAAGTGACATGTTTCTTGTACAACGGGTAAAGGTCATCTAATGGAGTAATGTACTAACTTTTTTTTGGATCCGGCTCCCCTTTTTTAATTACTGACAGTGACAACGTATATAGCTTATTAGACTTAACATTTTTGGACTATTCTCATTGGATTGACTATATTACCTTATACTAGTCTAAGGGAACGTGCATTGCACGTTTAGCCCAAAATACTTAGTATAAAATTTTATTTTATAATTAACACTTGTTGTTACTGTATTTTTGAAAAATTAACAATAACTGAACTAATAAAACAAAATCATAAATCTGCAAAATATATTTTCGAATGAAATATAAATCATACCAATATATCCGAATCAGATAATTTCTTCCCCTGTGGTGAAGGATCTAATTTTTTGATCACCTACATGAGATAATTCCAACACTTAATTCATTTTCTCATGTGTTAAAAATTCATCAAAAATTGCAAACAGGGGAGCGATGATCATTGATCGATGAGAGAAAGAAGTACTTGTGTTTCTACATCTGAATTATCATTCAAAGAAGGGACAATAATCGAAAGAAAAAATTCACTGTCAATTGCTAATTATTTATAATTCATATATATTCTTTAAATTCATGAACTAAAAGAAATAAATAAAAACAGAAAAAATGATGATAATAAATATAGAAAGAAGACTTGAATCATAAC
>NW_025828978.1:0-1059 GCF_002878395.1 Capsicum annuum | reverse complement strand
AATTTTGATGGTTAGGAACCTTGAATTCCGTAAATATAAGACCTTTAATATGAAAACTCCATTAATGGACATGGATAATTCTTGAATGATCTAATTAATGATTAATTGAACTTAAGGAATGATATAGACCTTGAATTAAGGGTAGAATTAGTGGGTTTCAATCTCCAAGATATTTTTTTGAAGAGTAATTATTTAATTACTCTTATAATTGCTTTATTTTTAGATGATTGATTATTCCAAGGCATGAAGGAAAGGAAAGAGCATCTTTGTTGCAGCTTGTTCTTCCAACAGCTTCGCGTCTAGGTTTAATGAGTACAAGATTGTGTTATTTTATATTTTAATAATTTAAAATTGATGGGAGAAAGCATGTCTAGGACTGCAGGCATAGAGTTGAGGTGGATAAAGAAACGAGAACTTAACTTAAATCACAAACATGAAATTATTGATTAATTATGTGATACTTGTGATATTATCTGCTATGTCCCCATAAGGAGATTGATATAAATGAAGTATATGGACATGATAGTTCATATTTTTTCTAGTGATGAACCTATTTGAGTTATAATGATATTGAGTTTCATGTATTAGACATGTAATACCCCGGGAAATTTTTAGTTGAAATTTTGTGCGTGAACGAGTTGGGTTCTATCTTCTAGAATGAATTATAAATTTTTCGTGCAAAATTTCTTATATTATTACCCGCCATTGCATAGAGTATCGAATAATCTTTCCAACGATATGCATATCATCCAAAACGGACACCCGAGCGACAAGTTATGAACATTCTGATTGAACCGTGAATAGTATTAACCAGTAAAGCGTGCAAGAAAAAGTACTGAGGCCTGACATATTTTTGCTGCAAATTTAAACAATCATAACTCCTTGTACATAATTATCTGAGTGATTTACTATATATCAATGGAAAGCTCTGCGAGTCCTCTTTCCAATGAAAATGGTTTCATCCAATTTGTCTATCGGAGTACAAAGTTATGGTCGATCTACTTCAATCTACCAAAAGTGAATTTTTGGGTCAACTTCAAACGATCGTTACTCCTCGTA
>NW_025828977.1:0-2631 GCF_002878395.1 Capsicum annuum | reverse complement strand
ATACTTTCTTTTGGGTTTTAGGTTGTTCTTGTTGTTTGATTTAGAATCTTTTTTTTTTTTCAAAAATCATATTATAATATTTAATTTATTTTGTATTGATTTTGTAGTTATTTGAAGATGGGTGATGATGATAATATCAATATGATCAATGAACAAATTTTTTTAAAGATAAATTGATTTTCGATGCCTTATTTTGTTCAATCAATGTTGTGTATAAAAAACTCTTTTGTTGGATTGAAGATAAAGAATTTTCGACATATGGTTAAGAGTGGAAGGATTTCAATCATTCCACCACCATTTATATTGATTTGAGACTTATGAATTTATCAACATGATTAGAAGACTCAATTTCAAATTTGACAAGCGTTTTGAAGTCCTACATACGATAAAGGTTAAGATAAATAAATGTCTTATTAAGTTCATTCTCGTAAGAGAAAGATTTTTCTCTTTCTATAGATTAGTATTTTGATAAACTTCAAAAGTAATATTGTTCAACATATTTACGTTTATATTTTTGTCTTTATATCCAACAATTTTTACTCTATTTTCAACAATCAAGCTATGATGAACAAGTTTCAATAAAGAAGTGGTAGTAGCTATAATTGGGAGCCAGGTTTATCACAACTGGAGACACAAAAGGACTTCTGTATAGATTAGTATTTTGATAAACTTCAGAAGTAATATTGTTCGACTAGAACTGGCAATAGGTTGAAGAATATTATATTTTATATCTAACACTAGGCAATAGGTTGGAAAATATTAAATTAAGAATTTGCCACTTTTTGTTAGTCACAAGAAATTTGAGGTGCAAATGTATGTAGAGCAAGAAAGATAACATCATTAAACATTTTAAGTTCCATAATATACCAATACCGAAAGGCTAAATTTTCATTACTTAATTTCAACACCAATTACATCACATATTATTAGTTATACATGCTAAAAATAACTAATAATAGTGGTTTACCAAAAAATAATAGTGAAGATACTCCCTCTACTTAATTATTTTTATTAGTCATGCTTCACTTTACTAGAGTAAAATTAACTAATTTTCTAAGTTAAATTTAAGTAAATTCATTTCAATATTTTAAATTTGAAATTCCTTTTATAAAAGATACATCTTGAAATGTTGGTTAAAGGTCATGATACGGTTTGACTCTCAAGATGCAAAATCTAACAAGTAAAAGTGAACAGAGAGAGTTGTTTTTGAATTATGTACTTTTGATTCTAGTTAAAATATTATATTTATTTCAGAAAAGGTACAAATATACCCCTGAACTTTAATAAATGGTACAAATATATCCTCCGTCATACTTTGGGTACAAATATACCCTTGCTGTTAATAAAAAGGTACAAATATACCTTCGAACTTTAATAAATGGTACAAATATACCCTCTATCATACTTTGGTACAAACATAACCTTGTTGTTAAAGAAAATGTACAAATATACCCTTCTCATTAACGGCGGGACATATATCAGCATCATATTGGTTGACCCTTTTTAATTTATTTTATCTGTGAATAATTTAATCCATCCTAAATTATAACCCATATCCGGTCCAAATAACCTAACCCAACCTGTGATACAATGAGGACATTAATTTGGCCGAGGAATGTCCAAACTTCTCAAGTTTTTCTCATGTTTTTGTTCTTAAAATGTTGTCTTCTTGTTCACTCTTTGAAGTTGGTGAACAATGGTGTAACAATGAATTTAAAGCAGGTAACAACAACCATGAATCAGAAATAATTTTTGATTAATCGACGCTCATGAATCAGAAAAAACAAACAACAATTATTCATGAGGAACATTAAACAACATCAGAATATTAATCTAACGTTAGAACATTAAACAACATCACAATATTAAACAAATCTCTGCTCGATTCTAGATGGTAGATAGATCGAAGCATGAATTGAACCAATGTGTTTGTTAGGATTTTTGGGTTAGTGAGAGAGTGTGAGTGTGAGTGTGAGAGAGTAGAATAAAGAAACCTGCGTGAATAGAGACACTTGATATGTCTCTTGAAGCTTCTCTATTACATAGGTTGGGTCAAACTATTTGAATTGAGTATGAGTTATAATTTAGGATAGATTAAATTATTCGCAGATAAAATAAATTAAAAAGGCTCAATCAATACGATGTTGCCATATGTCCCGACGTTAATGAGAAAGGTATATCTGTACCTTTTCATTAACGACAAGGGTATATTTTTACCCAAAGTATGATGAGGGTATATTTGTACCATTTATTAAAGTTCGAGAGTATATTATACCTTTTTCATTAACGACAAGAGTATATTTGTACCCAAAGTATGACGGAGGGTATATTTGTACCATTTATTAAAGTTCGGGGGTGTATTTGTACCTTTTTCGTATTTATTTTAATGTTAATATTTTTTTATTACTCGATATAATATACACGTGCAACACACGTATGGTTAACTAGTATATATATATATATATATATATATATATATAAATATATATGTATATATAAATAATAATAATAATAATAATAATAACAACAACAACAACAACAACAACAACAATAAAGTGGGCCCTTTTTTTAAGAAAAAAATTCACTTGCTTTTTTTTTTTTTTGGCCACGTCAGCCGTAAGGGGTGAATTT
>NW_025828976.1:0-2112 GCF_002878395.1 Capsicum annuum | reverse complement strand
TGCGGGAGTTGAAAGTACAATGTTTACTAGATAGAAGATTTGAGGTCTGGATACTAAAATCATAGCATAAACCTTGCAAATCAGCAATTCGATCACCAACTAAACTGTGATACGAATAGAGATTTGTATGAATGTTCGAAATGCCTCAACCCTGGGTTTTCTTCCATTGATTGGCCCAAGTATTTTATTTTTATGAATTATTTATTTTATGTGTAATTTGCAAAATTACAAACTCTCTCCTTGTTTACTTTTTCTCAATTAGTTAAACTAGAATTAGATAGGCGGCGAACGCAAGTCCTTGAGAGATCGATACTTAGGCTCCCTTGAATCCACTATATTACTTGATATGATCACGTACACTTGCGTGTGCGCTTAGCCGCTGTCAGTTCCTTTGGTTGGTATTGGCGTCTTAGGTTCTTTGTTCCTTAAGGAGGTCTCGAAGAGGATTATGGATCGGTACGTTCGCCCATTGCATATGAAAGGTGCAGCTTCGGTAAAGGTTCTATGGTTAAACCAAAAGTTCAAGAAAGCCATTTAGGATGCGGAAGGGGACATAGAGTCCAATCGTCTGCATTGGTTCTTCATTCAGGAAAATTGTGTGAAGGGTACGTGATCCTTGACGCATCTTTCTTTTTCTAACTTGGTTAAGGGAAAGGAATGGTTCCTCTAGGATATTTATTTTCTAATTTAGTTAAAGGTCAGTAATGTGGTGTGGAGGTTTAAATCGTGCTTATGTGATGTGATGATCTTCTCATCTTGGTTTATGTCCTTGTCTTCTATTTTTGTTGAGGTAAGATCTAATGTGTGAAAATGTGTTATCTCGTGCTTGTTTTTGCCCTTACCCATCATTCGAGGAAGAATGATACTAGTGAGGGAGTATGAATGTAATAACCCATATTTTTGTGCTAGAATTCTAACCGTCACTCCTGCGCATCTAAGATCTAATCCAAATGAGTTGAATGTTAATACAATTTTCATGATCTTTATCCTAGTATGTGAAGTTCTCTTGAGGTTAACAATGTTCAAATAAATTATTCAGAGCCAAGTGAGCTAAGACCATTTGATTTGTCTAACATTTGATATTTGATACTACAAGGGTCTACTTCAAACGTGTATATCTCTTAATATACATGAAATTTTTCATCCAAAGACCTATCAAATTGTAGATAATTGAATTAGCTTTCCAACGATACCAATTTCGCAAAAATCCAATACCCGAGTGATGATTTACGCCCATTTTTGTAAGAGGCAGTATGGATGTGCGATAAGGTATGCGACGCATACCTTAGCTTGTTCGAAAAGGTGTGAGGCACATTCCCTAGCATATGTGATCAGGTGTGCGACGCACACTTAGAGTTTTAGCAATGAAAACACTCCATTTTTGAGTTATTTTGAGGATAACCAAGCCTTTTAACATTCCTTACACGTCCCTAAACATAACCCTATGAATTTAACTGCTCCTAAACACATCATAACCCTATTATTAGTCTAAGCACATCATTCAAGAGCACAATAAAAGAAAAACAATTAGGGTTGCACAATCAAGATTTGAAGGTCCAATCTTTCAACAATTTCGTTACTATAGAAGTATGTGGGGATATCAACATGAACATCCATTTGTTCTTATGCCCTAAATTTATATTATTTTATGAAGACACATGATTTTACATGCTTTACTTGTGAATTTGAGATGGAAATATTCTTGTTGAAGAAACTATGATATTTTGATGTTTTAAAGATGAATTTCATGAGCTTAATGTGAATATTTATGATTTAAGTTAAATTTCTAGATTTTGGTATGAATTATACATGTTGCTACATAAAGTATAAATCTTGAAATGTTTTACTCAAGAGTTGAATTATGGATTTTGAACCCCCTATTCGAGATTATGAATTTTTAAGAAGTTATATATTATATACACCTTGAGATGAGAATGATTTGACCTTTTGGTCTTGAAAGAGTTGTTTTGAACTCGAATGAGAAAAGAAATCCACATTTTGATTGATTATGAAAAAGGGGTAGCATGATGGCTCCCGTTATGAATTGTTGAATTGTGCTATTGTGAATTTTCTTGTGAAATGATCAGAGCTAAGATCAGGAGTAGTCTTTAG
>NW_025828975.1:0-2172 GCF_002878395.1 Capsicum annuum | reverse complement strand
ATACCGAACTCTATCTCTCTATCAGGAGGTATCCCTAGGAGATCATCCGAATAGACATCAGAAAACTCATAGATGACATTAACAGATTGGAGAGTTGGAGTCTCAGACTTAGTGTCTTTGACTCTAACCAAATAGTAAATATACCCCTTGGAAATAAGCTTTCTAGCTTTGAGGTAAAAGATAAAATGACTCTTCGGTGACATAGAATTCCCTAACCACTCAAACACAGATGCACCCAAAAACTGAAACTTGACCACTCAGGTCCGACAATCAATAGAGGCATAAGAAGAATACAACCAGTCCATACCCAGAATCACATCAAAATCTACCATGTCTAACACAATTAGATCAGCCACAAAACTCTATGAAGAACGATAACATGACACTTTTTATACACTTTCTGGGCAACAATCGAATCACCCAGTGGGGTAGAAACTAGGATAGGGCTCAGGAATAATCTCAGGACTCATTTCAAATTCACAGCAATTAAAGGTGTAACATATAAGAAACTGGATCCAGAATCCAACAAATCATACACATCAAACCAAAATATACGAAGCATACCAGTAACAATATCGGGAGAGTCTTCCTGTTCCTGGTGGGACGGTAAAGCATAGAATCTATTCTACCCGCCAGCATTGCTAGAATAGGCACCCTGAGCTAGGGCTGGGAGAGTCACTGGAGCTGGAGCACTAACAGTCTGAGTTTGGGTCTGAGGGCGATAATCACGATGCCCTTGTCCATCCTGTGGAAAATCTCTAACTCTTTGACCCATGTCACCACAGCGGAAGCAACCGCTCTTCTCACCTCAACACTTACCCAAATAAACCCTATGATACTTAGGACACAGGGGATGATTTGGCTTACTACCAGCACTGTACTGGAACCTAGATGCATATGACCTGCTACCTTGCTCCTGCCTACCTCTACGCATGGAAGTACTAGCAGATAACAGTGCTGGCATAGACGAATGATCTTGATACTGAGGGTGACTCTCTCCCAATGATCTAGTCTGACCCTGTTCGTGCTGCTCAGACCTAGCTCTTTTATTCCCTCTCATTCTCTCTCTCTCCTTAATCTTATCTGCCTTAATCTATTGGGCATGAGTCATCAGCCTAGAAAGATTCATCTCACTATTCAGCATAGCAGACTTGGACCCATAGAATTCCAGTGGATTCATCCTCATAAAGTCACGAATCCTGGCAGCAGCTAAATTACCTCCCTGCTATTGTGGAGCCGAGGCCGAGATGGCCTGAATATTTGCAGTAACATCTTGGGATAGCGCCTGAAAGGCTACCCGAAATTCAGCATAAGACATACTTTTTCAATGGGTCAGCGGGTTGAGGATGCTTACTATCGTTATTTCTTCTCGCTCAATGAGGAGGCACATTTCTGAAAGAGAAGAGCACGAATCAATAGCTGAGAGAGACACTTTAAGTATAATAGACTTCTGAAAGAAAGAATCACACTTTATCCTAAAATGTCTTGTAGCCTCTTGTTCATAGATGTGGCATGCTACACACCGATGATCAAGACTCTACTTAACGCGGCTTGTCAGACTCCCTAGGACACCTTAAAACCTTAGGCCCTAATACCAAGTTTATAACACTCTAGAAAATGAGTCCCGAAGCGTCACACAGTGCTTAAGGCCATGAGTAGCCCCAAACCAACCCTTTGAGCTATTTTTATTCAGTTCAACACAAATCAATGGGGTTTCCATAAATAAACCTCAAATATCAACAAAGTAATCATCATTCAAGAATAAAATAATTTCAAAAAGATAAAAAAATATGACTTAGTAGTCAACCCCCAACATCTATACTAGTTTGACAAGCGTCTAAGAAAATTAATAAAACCAGCGAGCCATTGAGACATGCCCCAACTAACTCATACTTAGTTATCAAATGTAAACAATTTTGTGAAACCAACATCAGAAATCAAGTCCTCAGAACTTGAGGACTCACCACAACAGAGGATGTAGAACAACATGCTTGAAGAATCACTATCAAACTTGGAACTGAGCACCTGAAACTACATTCTGAGAAAATGCAGCCCACGTCCGAAGATGTGGCTTAGTACCATGGAAAGGAACTGAGTATATGGGGGTGTATGCAGTTGTATAAACATCATCATCATAAATATTTATAAGAAATATGCAGGATGTATGAAAGA
>NW_025828974.1:0-1188 GCF_002878395.1 Capsicum annuum | reverse complement strand
TTTTGCTTCCCCAATTAGTAAAAAGGGGAACAACATCATTCTCACATAGTCTGTATTCACACCCGTAAGATTGAATGTGTTACTAATTTCCAAAAAATTTTGCAAGTGGAACTATAGATCTTCATGTGACAGCCCTGTGAACTGTACACTGCTAATCAGAAGTCATACCATATTCTGTTTGAGCTCGAAATTGCCTCCAGCTGCCGACTTTTGAAATGGGGAGGTCAAATTTATGGGAAGTGGAATTTCCACTTCTCTGAATGTCCTGCAGGCTTCTTTTTCATCATCTTTGATGGTAGGATTCTCTTGGTCTTCTATGATTTGAGGAATACAGGGGAGAAGTATTACTTTTCTCCTTTATTGATGAAAAAGTTGCTCAGGCGCAGATCTTGGTTCAACTAAGTCCTTATCCCTTGATAGCTTACTACATTGTAAACCTGATTCCTGCACAAACAGAACCAAGACCAAGTGCTAAAATACCAAATAAATCAAAAATTAAAACTAAAAATAAAACTGTTGCCAAAGTACAAGTCTCCAGCAACGGTGCCAAAAAATTAACAGCGCACATGCATGTGTACGTGGTCTATCTAGTAGTAAAATGGCCTTCAATAAAGCCAAGTATCAATCCCATTAGGACTTGTTTCAACAACAATTCAATTATAGTTCAGAGTTTAGATTAATTTAGTGCAAGAGTAACCCAAAAGAGAGTTTGGAAATTGTAACTGAAAGTAAAGTAACAGTGCATAAAGTAAAGTCATGAAACTATCAAGGGAGTAAATCCCAAGGTTAAAGTACTTCAAACAATCATACTATGTTATTAAACTTCATTCGTTAACTTTCTTATCTTGGTTGTTGATTCGTAGGGTTCATTGCATGATTATGGTCTCCCGACCTCTAACCATTTACCTAATTTGGATATTACAACTAGATCATTAAACGGGGATGTAATGATCCAATTAATTTCTTAAAGATATCATCCTACGTATGAATCAAGTAAGGCTTCTAGGTACATCCCTGTCCTAGACGCTAATTTGAATTCCTTATTTTATAAATGAATACAAACCCTACTTTATTTATTCCCATGTTCTATCTCCCTATCCCCTCTCCTGAGATCACAAAGGTGACAATAGATGTATTTTTTGGGTAATCAATCCATCAAATAATTAAATCAAGAATAAACAAACAACC
>NW_025828973.1:0-1475 GCF_002878395.1 Capsicum annuum | reverse complement strand
ACATCTAAATTTTACGAGGGTTATATTACTTCCTGAACTTATTTTTCTTGTATTTTTATGCTTCTTATTATTGACATGGTTGCCAAGTAATAGAATATTTTTGTGCACCTTTTGAGCTAACTTGAGAAAATTGAAGGAAAGATGTCTTTTAAGTCTTGAATGAAGGATTGGTGACATTGATCAATTTAAAAGGTCAAACATAATTAAAAAATTTGATTAGGTTAATTGTGGACTTGATTAATATTTTCTAAACTTTTTTAATCTTTTCAAAAATATAAATTAACTCACACCCACAAAACTTCTCTCCCTCTGCAAATCAATCTCTCTCTCTTCTCTCTTTATCTCGATAGTTTCTCTTTCTAACTTCTCCCAACCAACAACTTTTCAAATTTCTCCCTTCAATCTTGTGCAACTTCAACCTCTGGCAACAAATAGTTTCGAGTTCTTGCCCATTCCTTTTTTACTTTCAACCGTCAGTCGACGTGACAACATTCTCCAGCGTCAACAATTTCTAGTTCTTAGGGCTTTTGAGTTATGACGAAAATGAGGAACTTGATTTGTTGGTGTTTGTTATTTTTTTTATGTTTTTTGTTATTTTTTAATGTTTGTTATTTTTTTGTTGAATTTCTCATCTGGATATATCTGCTACTGCTGTTTTTTAATAATGGATAAAACATGTAACGTGAATCCAACAGATGAGTATTTGTTGAAACATATATGACTAATCTGAACAGATTAGTAATCTGTTGCAACATATATGACTAATATGTTGCGTAGATTAGTAATCTGTTGCAACATATATGACTAATTTGTTGCACATATTAGTAATATGTTGCAACATATATGACTAATCTGTTGCAACATATATGAATAATTTATTGCAACATATGAGTAATCTGTTGCAACAAATGAGTAATATGTTGCAACATATATGACTAATCTGTTGCAACAGATTACTCATCTGTTGGATTCGTTTTATAATATTGTACTATGAATCCAACATATGGGTCATCTGTCGCAACAGATAAGTCATATATTGCAACAGATTACTCACTTGTTACAATAGATGACTCATATGTTGGATTCATGTTGCAGGTTCTATCCATTTTAGCAGTAGCAGATACACCAAATAAGAAATTCAATAAAAATTATAATTTTACTTACAAAATAAGCTATGAAGTAATGTCCAAGTGATATACGAACAAAATTTGACCTAAAATTTTTTTTAAAAATTTCAACAGGGGCACAACGAATAAGTAAAACACATGAAAAATTTCATGAAACAGGTAAAGAAGACAAAAATAATATACCATACATCAAATGCAAAAGGATCAAGGGGACAAACATTTAAGTTCTCCTAAAAACGTTTAAGTTCCCTAATATTTTAATTGCTTTCTAATAGTTGACCCATCTGTTACAACAAATTTTCTATCTGTTTGATAATTTCCAACAGATAAATCATCTGATGCAACATG